>NC_092745.1:85436542-85739573 GCF_047496795.1 Chiloscyllium punctatum
TGGTTAGAGGATTTGAGCTATAGGGAGAGGTTTAATAGGCTGGGACTGTTTTCCCTGGAGCATCGGAGGCTGAAGGTGACCTTATGGAGGTTTATAAAATCATGAGGGGCATGGATAGGATAAATAGACAAAGTCTTTTCCCTGGGGTGGGCATGATTTCCTACGCACAAAACCATGTTGACTTTCCCTAATCAGTCCTTGCTTTTCCAACTACATGTACATCATATCCCTCAAGTTTCCCTCCAACAACTTGCCCATTACCGATCTCAGGCTCACTGGTCTATAGTTCCCTGGCTTGTCCTTACCACCCTTCTTAAACAGTGGTACCACGTTAGCCAACCTCCAGTCTTCCGGCACCTCACCTGTGACTATCAATGGTACAAATATCTCGGCAAGAGACCCAGCAATCACTTCTCTAGCTTCCCACTGAGTTCTAGGATATACCTGATCAGGTCCTGGGGATTTATCCACTTTTTATGCGTTTCAAAACATCCAGCACTTCCTCCTTTGTAATGTGAACATTTTGCAGGATGTCACCATCTATTTCCCTCCAGTCTATATCCCTACAGTCTATTCCCTACAATAATACTCATTGGCTGTCCTTTGTCTAACTTGCTTGTTACCTCCTCAAAGAATTCTAACAAATCTGTCAGGCATGACATCCCTTGCTGAAACCATGCTGTCTTTGCCGTATTTTACCAATATACTTCCAAGTGTTCGGAAATCTCATCCTTCACAATGGATTCTAAAATCCTACCAACGAATGAGGTCAGGCGAATCGGCTTGTAATTTCCTGCCTTTTGCCTTACTCCCTTTTTAAACAAGTGTATTTTAGTTATAATATGCTCTACACTATTGGGGAGTTGCTGAAGTACACCTTACATTTGCTTTTTAAAATTGACTGCCAATTCTTATGCCATATTGCCTGTGTCATACTCCCCAGGTTTTCTCCAATAAAAATTGTGGGCTGGGTTTGACATGTTCCCACTCGGGGCCCTCCATGTGGAGGCCATGTAACATAGACTAGGTGACATGCCCTCTGAGCTCCCTGCCGCAATAGATCGGGTAGGCAAATGTAAAAATGGCAGTACACGTACTAACTTTAGGGTTGTTCATTTAAGACCGCGATGTGGAGTTTTTTTCTGCAAGTTAAGTAGCTTTGGAGTTCTATTCCCAAAAGTTATTGGAAGCAGAAGTTTTGATTTTCTTTAAGGCAAAGGCAGATAGATTCTTGAAAAGGAGGTGAAAGGTTATTGAGGGTAGGCAAGCAGGTTGAGTTGAGTTTGAAGTTAGGTCAGCCATAATTTTATTGAACAGCAGACTGAGCTCCTAATTTGTATTTGATTGTGTATGCAAACAAATAATTGAAGGTAAATTAAGCTTGCTAGTGAATCTGTTGACCTGAATGATGCAGCAGAGATGTGGAGAAACAGATTGGGAAACAAATTTTGGAAAGGTGCAGAAGCCACAGGGTCGTAGTCATGGGCGACTTCAACTTCCCAAATATTGATTGGAAGCTCTTTAGATCAAGTAGATTGGATGGGGCGGTGTTTGTGCAGTGTGTCCAGGAAGCTTTTCTAACGCAGTATGTAGATTGTCCAACCAGAGGGGAGGCCATATTGGATTTGGTACTCGGTAACGAACCGGGACAAGTGGTGGGCTTGTTAGTGGGTGAACATTTTGGTGATGGCGACCACAATTCTGTGACTTTCACCTTGGTTATGGAGAGAGATAGGTGCGCACAACAAGGAAGTTTCTACAATTGGGGGAAGGGAAATTACGATGCTGTAAGACAGGATTTGAGGAGCATACGTTGGGAGCATAGGCTGTCAGGGAAGGATGTGGTGGAAATGTGGGACTTTTTCAAGGAGCAGATACGACGTGTCCTTGATATGTATGTACCGATCAGGCAGGAAAGAAATGGTCGTGTGAGGGAGCCTTGGTTGACGAGGGAGGTTGAATGTCTAGTAAAGAGGAAGAAGGAGGCTTACATAAGGTTGAGGAAACAAGGTTCAGACAGAGCAGTGGAGGGATACAGGATAGCCAGAAGGGACCTGAAGAAAGGGATTAGGAGAGCTAAGAGAGGGCATGAAAAATCCTTGGCGGATAGGATCAAGGATAACCCCAAGGCATTCTATGCGTATGTGAGAAACCTGAGAATGACGAGAACGAGGGTAGGTCCGATCAAGGACAGTGGTGGGAGACTGTGTATTGAGTCGGAAGAGATAGGAGAGGTCTTGAACAAGTACTTCTCTTCAGTATTTACGAACGAGAGGGACTGTATTGTTGAAGAGGAGAGTGTGAAACGGACTGATAAGCTAGAAGAGATATCTGTTAGGAAGGAAGATGTGTTGGACATTTTGAACAACTTGAGGATAGACAAGTCCCCCGGGCCTGACGGGATATATCCTAGGATTATGTGGGAAGCAAGAGAGGAAATTGCAGTACCGTTGGCAATGATCTTCTCGTCTTCACTGGCAACGGGGGTGGTACCAGGGGACTGGAGAGTAGCGAATGTTGTGCCCCTGTTCAAAAAAGGGAATAGGGATAACCCCGGGAATTACAGGCCAGTTAGTCTTACTTCTGTGGCAGGCAAAGTAATGGAAAGGGTACTGAGGGATAGGATTTACGAGTATCTGGAACGGCACTGCTTGATTAGGGACAGCCAGCACGGATTTGTGAAGGGTAGGTCTTGCCTTACAAGTCTTATTGAATTCTTCGAGGAGGTGACCAAGCATGTGGATGAGGGTAGAGCAGTGGATGTAGTGTACATGGATTTTAGTAAGGCATTTGATAAGGTTCCCCATGGTAGGCTTATGCGGAAAGTCAGGAGGCATGGGATAGAGGGAAATTTGGCCAATTGGATAGAAAACTGGCTAACCGGTCGAAGTCAGAGAGTGGTAGTAGATGGTAAATATTCAGCATGGAGTCCAGTTACAAGTGGAGTTCCGCAGGGATCAGTTCTGGGTCCTCTGCTGTTTGTAATTTTTATTAATGACTTAGATGAGGGAGTCGAAGGGTGGGTCAGTAAATTTGCAGATGATACAAAGATAGGTGGAGTTGTGGACAGTGAGGAGGGCTGTTGTCGGCTGCAGAGGGACTTAGATATGATGCAGAGCTGGGCTGAGGAGTGGCAGATGGAGTTCAACCCTGCCAAGTGTGAAGTTGTCCATTTTGGAAGAACAAATAAGAATGCGGAATACAGGGTTAATGGTAGGGTTCTTGGTCAGGTGGAGGAACAGAGGGATCTTGGGGTCTATGTACATAGATCTTTGAAGGTTGCCACTCAGGTGGATAGAGTTTGTAAGAAGGCCTATGGAGTATTATCGTTCATTAGCAGAGGGATTGAATTCAAGAGTCGTGAGGTGATGTTGCAGCTGTACAGGACTTTGGTTAGGCCACATTTGGAGTACTGTGTGCAGTTCTGGTCGCCTCACTTTAGGAAAGATGTGGAAGCTTTGGAGAGGGTGCAGAGAAGATTTACCAGGATGTTGCCTGGAATGGAGAGTAGGTCGTACGAGGATAGGTTGAGAGTTCTCGGCCTTTTCTCGTTGGAACGGCGAAGGATGAGGGGTGACTTGATAGAGGTTTATAAGATGATCAGAGGAATAGATAGAGTAGACAGTCAGAAACTTTTTCCCCGGGTACAACAGAGTGTTACAAGGGGACATAAATTTAAGGTGAAGGGTGGAAGGTATAGGGGAGATGTCAGGGGTGGGTTCTTCACCCAGAGAGTGGTGGGGGCATGGAATGCGCTGCCCGTGGGAGTGGTAGAGTCAGATTCATTGGCGACCTTTAAGCGGCATTTGGATAGGTACATGGATGGGTGCTTAATCTAGGATAGAAGTTCGGCACAACATCGTGGGCCGAAGGGCCTGTTCTGTGCTGTATTGTTCTATGTTCTATGTTCTATGTTCTATGTTCTATGCACTGACTGCCCATGCCAAAATGTATGGGAAGACTTTTAATTTATAGTCAACATGAAGGAAGAGGGCACTTCATTTTGGGGGAGCCTTGCTTGCATTCAGGGCACCAACCTCTTCCTTCCACACTGCCTGGCCTACTAAACCCTTCTTGCCTGAACTCCAGGATCCCTCTTCACCTTAAAATATTGGGGCCTACCTTTGTAGTACAGCCATGATCCTTTATAAGCTCTTATCTGCTGTCCCAAAAGGTCTCACTGCCAAGACTGAAGGAAATACCAGAGTCGAAGAATCTGTTTCCTGATGAAGGGCTTATGCCCGAAATGTCGACTCTCCTGCTCCTCAAATGCTGCCTGACCTGCTGTGCTTTTCCAGCACCACACTCTTCGAGTCTGATCTCCAGCATCTGCAGTCCTCACTTTCTCCTGAAGGAAACATCAGTCAGCCAGACTAGCTAGCAACTCCTAGATGTGAAGATTCCTTCCATTGAGAGGTAGAAGTCCCACTATTAACTAATGTAGCCCACCTGCAGCATATTCTGGCTTGTAGGAGCTTCATACAGCAAGCAAGTCATCCCTGTTGTAAAATACTGCTGTAAACCTTTCTTAGTAGGCGTTTAGGTATTCTCAAGATGTTTGTCATTTAACAAAATACATTGATGTCTTCCTGGGAACTAAATACTTTGAATGACTTTTAATTTGGCTGTCATTCAATAAAGGAGCAGCAGATGCATCTGTGCGTTTATTCCATCAGACAAAAATGTATGTTGTTTGGAGCTTGCATAAGAAGTTAGCAGTAACCATTTTGACAGTATGTACTGAGTCAAACAACAAAGAATACATAAATCATTGTAAACAAGAATGTTTCATTCTGTCAGAATATGGTTAAAGACATTGGTTGGGCCACTTTGGGAATGTTGCGTGCATTCTGGTCTCCTTCCTATCAGAAGGATGTTGTGAAACTTGAAAGGGTTCAGAAAGGATTTACAAGGATGTTGCCAAAGTTGGAGGATTTGAGCTATAGGGAGAAGCTAAACAGGCTGAGGCTGTTTTCCCTGGAGCATCGGTGGCTGAGGGGTGACCTTATAGACCCTATAAGATCAGGATAGGGTACATCGACAAGGTCTTTTCCCGGGGTTGGGGGAGTCCAGAACTAGAGGGCAGAGCATTAGGGTGAGAGGAGAAAGATAGAGAAGGGACCTAGGGGGCAACTTTTTCACACAGAGGGTAGTGCGTGTGTGGAATGAGCTGCCGGGAAAGTGGTGGAGGTTGGTACAATTACAGCATTTAAAAAGCATCTGGATCGGTGTATGAATAGAAAGGGTTCAGAGGGATATAGGGCAAGTGCTGGCAAATGGACTAGATTAGGTTAGGATATCTGGTCGGCATGGATGAGTTGGACCGAAGGGTCTATTTCCATCTCTATGACTCTAATTTGTGCTTTGTTTCGCTATGGCAAATATTTTAAAACCATGACAATGTAATTAATTCACTTTGAACTTGAAAGTATATGGGATGTTTTGCCATATAATAGGTTCATTAGTTTGATTTTAGAGATGAAAGACATTTATTATGAGGAAAGATTGAACCATTTAGACCACAAGACATCAGAGTGGAAGTAAGGCCATTCGGCCCATCGAGTCCACTCTGCCATTCTATCATGGCTGATGGGCATTTGAATGCCACTTACCCGCACTCTCCCCATATCCCTTAATTCCTTGCGAGATTAAGAGTTTATCAATCTCTGTCTTGAAGACATTTAAAATCCCGGCCTCCACTGCGCTCTGTGGCAATGAATTCCACAGGCCCACCACTCTCTAGCTAAAGAAATGTCTCCTCATTTCCGTTTTAAGTTGATCCCCTCTAATTCTAAGGCTGTGCCCACTGGTCCTGGTATCCCCACCTGACGGAAACAAATTCCCAGAGTCCACCTGTTCTAAGCCATGCATTATCTTGTAAGTTTCTATTAGATTAGATAGATTAGATTAGATTAGATTAGATTAGATTACGTACAGTGTGGAAACAGGCCCTTCGGCCCAACAAGTCCACACCGCCCCACCGAAGCGCAACCCACCCATACCCCTACATCTACCCCTTACCTAACACTACGGGCAATTTAGCATGGCCAATTCACCTGACCTGCACATCTTTGGACTGTGGGAGGAAACCGGAGCACCCGGTGGAAACCCACGCAGACACGGGGAGAACGTGCAAACTCCACACAGTCAGTCGCCCGAGGCAGGAATTGAACCCGGGTCCCTGGCGCTGTGAGGCAGCAGTGCTAACCACTGTGCCACCGTGCCGCCTAGATCTCTCCTCAACCTTCTAAACTCTAATGAATACAATTCTAGGATCCTCAGCTGTTAGGCCTACCATTCCTGGGATCATCCATGTGAATCTCTGCTGGACATGCTCCAGTGCCAGTATGTCCTTCTTGAGGTGTGGGGCCCAAAGCTGAACACAGTATTCTAAATGGGGCCTAACCAGAGCTTTATAAAGTCTCAGGAGCACATCGCTGCTCTTACATTCCAACCCTCTTGAGATAAATTACAACATTACATTTACTTTGTTAACCACGGGCTCAACCTGCAAGTCAACCTTTAGAGAATCCTCGATGAGCACTCCCAGATTCCTTTGTACTTTGGCTTTATGAATTTTCTCGCAGTTTAGAAAATAGTCCATCCCTGTATTTTTTTTTACCAAAGTGCAAGACCTCACATTTGTTCACATAGAATTTCATCAGTAATTTCTTGGACCACTCTCCTTAGCTGCCTAAATCTTTCTGCAGCCTCCCCACCACCTCAGAACTACCTGCCTGTCCACCTAACTTCGTATCATCGGCAAACTCTGCCAGAATGCCCCCAGTCCCTTCATCCAGATCATTAATATATAAAGTGAGTAGCTGGGGCCCCAATACTGAACCCTGCGGGACACCACTTGTCACTAGCTGCCATTCTGGAAAAAGAACCTTTTATCCCAACTGTCTGCCTTGTGTCAGACAGCCAGTCCTCAAGCCATGCCAGTAGCTCACTCAGAACACCATAGGCCCTCACCATACTCAGCAGACTCCCATGAGGCACCTTATCAAAGGCCTTTTGGAAGTCTAGGTAGATGACATCCACCGGGATTCCCTGGTCTAACCTACTTGTTACCTCTTCAAAGAATTCTAACAGGTTTGTCAGGCATGACCTCCCTTTACCAAATCCATGCTGACTTGTTCTAATCTGATCCTGCACCTCCAAGAATTTAGAAATCTCCATCTTAACGATGGATTCTAGAATTTTACCTACAACTGAGGTTAGGCTACTAGGCCAATAATTTTCCATCTTTTGTCTTGATTTTTTTTCTTGAACAAGGGGGTTAAAACAGCGATTTTCCAGTCGTCTTGAGACTTTCCATGACTCCAGTGATTTTTGAAAGATTACAACCAATGCCTCTGCTATTTCTTCAGCTACCTCCCTCAGAACTCTAGGATGTAGTCCATCGGGGCTTGGAGATTTATCAATTTTTAGACCTTTCAGCTTTTCTAGCACTTTCTCTTTTGTAATGGCTACCATACCCAACTCTGCCCCTTGACTCTCCTTAATTGTTGGGATATCACTCATGTCTTCCACTGTGAAGACTGACACAAAGTATTAGGTTCTTCAGCTAATTCCTTATCTCCCATCACTAGCCTTCCTGCATCAATTTGGAGTGGCCCAATTTCTACTTTTGCCTCTCTTATGTTACTTATATATTGAAAGAAACTTTTACTATCATTTCTAATATTACTGGCTCGCTATCTTCATACTTGATCCTCTCCTTCCTTATTTCCGTCTTTGTTATCCTCTCTTTGTTTTTGTAGTTTTCTCAATCTTCTGATTTCCCAGTGCTCTTAACCACTTTATAGGTGCTCTCTTTTTCTATGATACCTTTCCTGACCCTTTGTCAGCCATGGCTATCTAACTCCTCCACCTCCACATCTCACAACTCTGCCCTCAAACCCCACCCCTCCAACTATAACAAGAACAGAACCCCCCGGTCCTCACTTTCCACCCTACCAACCTTCGCATTAACCGCATCATTCACGAACATTTCTGCCACCTCCAAACGGACCCCACCACCAGCGATATATTTCCCTCCACACCCCTTTCCGCCTTCCGCCTTCCCTCCGTGACTACCTAGTCAGGTCCAAGTCCCCCAACAACCCACCGTCCTGTCCTGGCACCCTCCCCGCCACCGCAGGAATTGCAAAACCTGCGCCCACACCACCTCCCTCACCTCCATCCAAGGCCGCAAAGGAGCCTTCCACATCCATCAAAGTTTCACGTGCACATCCACCAATGTCATTTATTGTATCCGTTGCTCCTGATGCGGTCTCCTCTACATTGGGGAGACTGGACGCCTCCACGTACAGCTCCTCAGGGAACACTTCTGGGACACCTGCACCAATCAACCTCACCGCCCTGTGGCCCAACATTTCAACTCCCTTTCCCACTATGCCGAGGACATGCAGGTCCTGGGCCGCCTCCAACGCCGCGCTCTCACCACCCGACGCCTGGAAGAAGCACGCCTCATCTTCTGCCTCGGAACACTTCAACCCCAGGGCATCAATGTGGACTTCACCAATTTCCTCATTTCCCCTCCCCCCACCTTACCCCAGTTCCATCCTTCCAGCTCAGTACTATCCTCATGGCCTGTCCTACCTACCAATCTCTCTTCCCACTTATCTACTCCATCCTCCCCTCTGACCTATCACCTCCATCCTCAACCCCATTCACCTCTTGTACTCTTTGCTACCTTCTCCCCAGCGCCCCCACTCCATTTATCTCTCCACCCTGGAGGCTCCCTGCCTCTATTCCTGATGAAGGGCTTTGGCTCGAAATGTTGATTTTCCTGCTCTTCGGATGCTGCCTGACCTGCTGTGCTTTTCCAGCACCACTCTAATCTAAAATCAAGAATGAGGGTTCAGTCTTTTTGGTTAAGGGTGGCCAATTTAAATCAGGCAAGGATGAATTACTTCTCCAAAAGGGTTGTGAATCTGTGGAATTCGCCATCCCAGAGTGCAGTGGATGCTGTGGTACTGAGTAAATTTACGGAGAAGATAGTCAGATTTTTAATTAGTATCTAATTAAAACGTTAAGGGGAATGGACAGGAAAGTGGGGTTGAGACCAAGATGAGATCGGCCGTGGCCATATTAAATGGTGGAACAGACTGAGTGGCTGAGTTGCCTATTCATGCTCCTAGTCATAGAGGTGTACAGCATGGAAACAGACATGTGGTCATATTATATCTCCTGTTGCTTCCAAAAGCCATAAATTTACCAGAGTTCAGGTTAAGCAGACTTATTATCAGAAGATATTTAATTTTGTCCTTGGTTGATAACGCTCATCATTTTCCAGCCGATGTAACATTTGTTTCAGTGTACTGGGCATTGAGAAAAACAAGCAAAAGTCAACTTAATCTTAATTTATGTTACAGGTTTCTGGTGTGGACCTGCAGAATGCCACACATGACGAAGCAGTGAATACCATAAAAAATGTGGGAAATCCAGTTGTTTTTGTTGTTCAAAGCTTATTGCCCACTCCAAGGGTGAGTAGAACTTGAAAATGTTTCACATTAACAGTATCATTTTTGAAGACAGCTACTGTAACCATATTAATTCATGCAATAATAATTATTTCATTACTGGCTGGAAGTGTTGGTAAGTGTAATTATTGAGGTTGGTAAATGATGTAGCAGAAGTTAATCATTCAGTCTATAATTATCATTTCAGTAGCAAACTTGCTTTTTCTTTACAAAACAAGCCATTCAATCTAATAGTGACAAAAGGTACCTTTAGATCTTTCATACAGAAATCTTCAAAAAAAGGTTTTAATTTATCAGAAGGGCATTTGTTTAAGTTGATCTGATTTAGCCTTTACATTGACATTAACACTGAGGGAAGAGTATTTTCATTCACTGTTACTCTGGCTGAACAGCTTGTTCCTCCCTGGAGCATCTGAATCTGTGTTTGTATTCAAGCTGACAAACTCTTCCCTTCACAAAGGTAGAAGTGAAATCTGTGTAAATATTTCAAATCCCCTATTGTTAAAATTCTATTATTTTCATTTGCTCCAGGTCAGTCAAAGAAAAAGAAAAAAAAGAACAGATTTTAATTTATGCATATGGTCCAGGGACGTTCAAAATAACAGCACAAAACTAGCTTGTAAGAGATAGTATACCATCAACAATTAACATGAATTTGATGCATCATATTTTCTTTTAACTCGTAATATGCTTGTTGCACCTTAATGATTTAATTCTTGTTATGAGGTCAGTGGCAATATTAATTTGATGAAACTTGTGATTATGCCTGATTTTTAATTTGGGATGTCTGATTAACTGAAGATGATGCTTTTAGAGAAGGACATGATGCAGACACAAAAGAGAAATCACCTCGGAGAAAGTGAGGACTTCAGATGTTGGAGATCAGAGTCGTGAGTGTGGAAATGTAGAGTAGGTCAGGCAGCATCCAAGGAGCAGGAAAATTGACATTTTCGGGCATTAGCCCTTCATCAGGAATGAGGCTTGTGGGCCAGGAGACTGAGAGATAAATGGGAGGGCGGTGGGGCTGGGGGGAAGGTAGCTGGGAATGTGATAGGTAGATGAAAGTGATGGGGGGAAGGTGATGAATCAGAGAGGTGAGTGGAGTGGATAGGTGTGAAGGAAGATGGACAGGTCAAGAGAGCGGTGCCAAGTTGGAGACTACGATAAAGTGGGGAGAGAGGCAATGAGGAAACTGGTGAAATCCACATTGATCCCATGTGGATGCAGGGTCCCAGGCCAGTAGATGGGGAATTCTTCCTCCAGGTGTTGGGTGGTTAGGGTTTGACGATGGAGGAGGCCCAAGACCACCATGTCCTTGGTGGAGTGGGAGGGGGAGGCCTCTTCATCAGGTACGTGGAACAGTCCATCTTCCACAGCTATTCCGGCACTATTCCCTATATCGATGACTGTATCGGTGCTACCTCATGCTCCCAGGAGGATGTTGAACAGTTCATCAAATTCACCAACACCTTCCACTTGACCTCAAATTCACCTGGACCATCTCGGACACCTCCCTCCCCTTCCTGGACCTCCATCTCCATCTCCGGCAACTGACTAACCACGGACATCTACAAACCCACCGACTCCCACAGCTACCTGGACTACAACTCCTCCCACCCTGCCTCCTATACGAATGATATCTCTTATTCCTAATTCCTCCTATTTATCTCTCAGCACACAAGCCTCATTCCTGATAAAGGGTTTATGCCCGAAACGTCGATTCTCCTGCTCCTCGGATGCTGCCTGACCTGCTGTGCTTTTCCACTACCACATTCTCATAAAACATGAATCAGTAAAATTTTATGCATTTTATTTTAAAACTACAGTATCATAAAAAAGGCTGATTGAGCCTGTTCTTTTTTTTGCCAACTTTGTTTCTTTTTCAGTTTCTACTCAATTATCACCACACTCCTGCCAAATGTTCTCCATATTGTATATAATGCTTTCATTTGGACGATTCTTCTCTTAGCTAAACATTACTGTCCTATTTAATCACCGCTTGTTTATGAATCAAGTGCTTTAAAGATCAGTAGCTATTGTGATAGTAATGGTGATGATGATGATGATGCCGTTACTGTTTGCCATCATCATTCGTTTGAAACTGAGAGAAAACTTCAGGGATCCCCCATGAACAATATGAAAATCTGTAAGTTGTTGCCAGTGAATTCTTCACCATGCTAATGAATGCATTGATGAGGCCTTCACAGAATGCAATGATTTAGAAATCATTAAATAGATTAACAACAATCTTCCACTCTTACCTTTAGTGTAAAAATCCTTCAAAAAATTAGTGTTTTAAAAAAGTTGTAATTGGGCTTTTAACGTCATTATGCTACTGCTGAACATTGCACTAGTGCTGAAAACGTAATTTTATATTTACGGAATATGACAAGTTGTTCTTTCTTTAATTTAAAATTTTCCGTTTTTAGTATTTACTTGTTATTTTATGTTCTCTCTCTCTCTCTATATAAAATATATATATATATATATATATATGAACCAGTTATTTAGCTTGCCTCTGTAAAATTAAATGGTTTATAATTTCATGATTTGCAACTAATGCTTCAGTGTAACTTGTTTTGCTCACTCTGCTTGATATCATTATAGCTAGATGCCTGAAAATCTCTTGATTCCAGAAAGGGGGAGATCTACTTTACAGAAATTGCAAGAAACTTTGGTTGAGTCAGTTCCAGTGCTGTGGTTTCCCACTGGTCTCTGGCCATTGATGTGTTTGAGTAGGAACAGATTTCCCTGTCTTTGTCCTCATAATTTAGAACGTTTCTTTTGAAACTCCTCATAGCCTTCTCTTCTCAGTGAAAGACAGTTCCAATTTCTCTGATCTTTCCTCATAACTGAAGTGTTGCATCCCTGAAACCATTCTCTTAAACCTCCTCTGCAATCTGTCCCATGTATTTACACCCTTCCTACTGTGTGTCGCCTAGAATTATACATAATAATCTAGCTGAGGTCTAATCAGTGTCTTATGTAAATTCATTGTAACCTTCTTGTTCTTATACACTTTGTTCATGTAGCCTCGAATTCTGAATGCACTGTTAACAGCTTGTTCTGCCTGTCCTGCCACCTTTAATAACTCATGTACACATACACCCAGGTCTTACTGCTCTTGCACACTTTTAAAAATAGTATCCCTTATTTAATACTGAGTCTACATGTTCCTTGTACTGAAATGTATTGCCTTAAGCTTCATCTGCTACTTATCCGCCCATTCTACCAATGTGTCAATGTCCTTTTGATATTCTTCTGTGTAATGCGTAGAATTTATAAGGCTCTCTAATTTTCCTCTCAAAGTCTGCAAACCTTGAAACTGTTCCCTGTACACACACTGTGGACAATTGCATGAGGACAAGCAAGTGTTCCAATATTGATCCTGGGGACCTCCACTACAAACCTTCTTCCAGCCCAGAAAATATCCATTAACTATTACTTTCTGCAACTTATATCTCATTCAATTTTGCCTCCACGCTGCTACTGTCCCTTTTGTTCCACGATCTATAACTTACCCTGCAGGTCTGTCAGGTGGCACTGTACCAAGCAGCTTTTGGAAGTCCATGTAATATATCAATGACCTTCCTCTCATCAACCATCTCTGTTTCCTCTTCAAAACTCCAACTTGTTAGTGAGACACAATTTTGCCTTCCAAACCTATGCTGACTTCTCTGAATCAACCCACAGTTTTCCATAAGATTATTAACTCTATCCTGATTAATTGTTTGTGGAAGTTTCCCCAATACTGAAGTTAAACTGACGAGATGGCTGGCTGACGTTTAGAACCTTTTTTTGAACAAAGGTGTATTGTTGACACTTGTCCATTCTTCTACTACCTCTCCAAATCCAGGGAAGACTGAAAATAATGGCCAGTATCTCTGCAATGTTTCAGTCCAACTTGCTTCCATATCCTTCGATGCCTCATATCCTAACTTACTCCAGTAATACTTCTTTTAAATTTTAAATCCTTCTGGTGATTGAATTTCTTTCTCAGTTACCATGAGACAATCTGTCTCATAGGTAAGGAGAAATGCAAAGTATTTATTAAACTTTATGCCCACCCTTCAGAATGGCACCCCATATTTTACAGTCTCACCATGTTCTCATACTGAAGTATATTACCTCACACCTCTGCATCAAACATCTCTGCATCAAGTTTCATCTGCCTCCCAGCAGCACATTCTCTGTGTGGTCCCTACTCGGCCCTACTCCTCTTGTTACCACCCTTTTATGATTGCTGTGCTTATCAGAGACTTTGGGATTTCATTTTATCTTAGTTGCTAATCTTTTTCTTAATCTCTCTTTGCTCCATCCATTTGCTTTCTCACCTCCCTTTCTGAACCTTTTGTATTCAGTTTGGATTTCAATCTGACACAATCATAAATACACTTTTTCTTCTTGAACTTAGTTTTTGTCTTGCTTGTCATCCTGGGAGTTTGTATTTCTTTGTCCTACTTTCCTTTTGATGGAATTATCAGCTACTGATTTTTTGCACCTCTCTTTCATTCCATTCTGTCCAGCACAGCTCTGCTGTTGCTGATTGAATTCTGCTCTCCACTAGTTGATTATTTTCACTCTGGACACCACTTAGCTCAGTTGGCTGGACAGTTGATTTGAAATACAGACTGATGTCAACAAAACAGGTTCAATTCCCATCCAGCTGAGATCACCATAAAGATCCTCATTTCTCAACCTCCACCCATACCTAAGGTGTGGTGACTCTTACGTTAAACCATCACCAGCCATCTCTGTTATGAAAGGAAGCCCTATAGTTCTTTGGGACTATGGCAACTTTATATTTAGCTAAGTACATGAATAGGAAAGTTTTGGAGAGATATGGGCCAAGTGCAGGCAGGTGGCACTCGTTTAGTTTGTGAATATGGTTGATGTGGGCTGGTTGGACTGAAAAGTCTCTATCCATGTTGTATGACTCTATGGGACCTGATCATGTCCCAAGAACTCTGTGGGAAGCTAGGGAAGTGATTGCTGGGCCTCTTGCTGAGATATTTGTATCATCGATAGTCACAGGTGAGGTGCTGGAAGACTGGAGGTTGGCTAACGTGGTGCCACTGTTTAAGAAGGATGGTAAGGACAAGCCAGGGAACTATAGACCAGTGAGCCTGACGTCGGTGGTGGACAAGTTGTTGGAGGGAATCCTGAGGGACAGGATGTACATATACTTGGATACTGGATTAGTGGTGCTGGAAGAGCACAGCAGTTCAGGCAGCATCCAACGAGCAGTGAAATCGACGTTTCGGGCAAAAGCCCTTCATCAGGAATAAAGGCAATGAGCCTGAAGCATGGAGAGATAAGCTAGAGGAGGGTCGGGGTGGGGAGAGAGTAGCATAGAGTACAATGGGTGAGTGGCGGAGGGGATGAAGGTGATAGGTCACGGAGGAGAGGGTGGAGTGGATAGGTGGAAAAGGAGATAGGCAGGTCGGACAAGTCCGGACAAGTCAAGGAGACAGTGCTGAGCTGGAAGTTTGAAACTAGGATGAGGTGGGGAAGGGGAAATGAGGAAGCTGTTGAAGTCCACATTGATGCCCTGGGGTTGAAGTGTTCTGAGGCAGACGATGAGACGTTCTTCCTCCAGGCGTCTGGTGGTGAGGGAGCGGACGTGAAGGAGGCCCAGGACCTCCATGTCCTCGGCAGAGTGGGAGGGGGAGTTGAAATGTTGGGCCACGGGGCGGTTTGGTTGATTGGTGCGGGTGTCCCGGAGATGTTCCCTAAAGTGCTCTGCTAGGAGGCGCCCAGTCTCCCCAATGTAGAGGAGACCAAATCGGGAGCAACGGATACAATAAATGATATTAGTGGATGTGCAGGTAAAACTTTGATGGATGTGGAAGGCTCCTTTAGGGCCTTGGATAGAGGTGAGGGAAGAGGTGTGGGCACAGGTTTCACAATTCCTGCAGTGGCAGGGGAAAGTGCCAGGATGGGAGGGTGGGTCGTAGGGGGGCATGGACCTGACCAGGTAGTCACGGAGGGAACAGTCTTTGCGGAAGGCGGAAAGGGGTGGGGAGGGAAATATATCCCTGGTGGTGGTGTCTTTTTCGAGGTGGCGGAAATGTCGGCGGATGATTTGGCTTATGTGAAGGTTGGTAGGGTGGAAGGTGAGCACCAGGGGCATTCTGTCCTTGTTACGGTTGGAGGGGTGGGGTCTGAGGGCGGAGGTGCGGGATGTAGACGAGATGCGTTGGAGGGCATCTTTAACCACGTGGGAAGGGAAATTGCGGTCTCTAAAGAAGGAGGCCATCTGGTGTGTTCTATGGTGGAACTGGTCCTCCTGGGAGCAAATACGGCGGAGGCGGAGAAATTGGGAATACGGGATGGCATTTTTGCAAGAGGTAGGGTGGGAAGAGGTGTAATCCAGGTAGCTGTGGGAGTCGGTGGGTTTGTAAAAAATGTCAGTGTCAAGTCGGTCGTCATTAATAGAGATGGAGAAGTCCAGGAAGGGGAGGGAGGTGTCAGAGATGGTCCAGGTAAATTTAAGGTCAGGGTGGAATATACTTGGATAGTCAAGTACATATACTTGGATATACTTGTGCATTGGAAATCATGTCTCACAAACTTGATTGAGTTTTTTGAAGAAGTAACAAAGAGGATTGATGAGGTCAGAGCGGTAAATGTGATCTATCTGGACTTCAGTAAGGCATTCGACAAGGTTCTCCATGTGAGACTGGTTAGCAAGGTTAGATATCACGGAATACAGTGAGAGCTAGCCATTTGGATACAGAACTAGCTCAAAGGTAGAAGACTGAGGGTGGTGGTGGTGGAGGGTTGTTTTTCAGACTGGAGGCCTGTGACCAGTGGAGTGCCACAAGGATCGGTGCTGCGTCCACTACTTTTCGTCATTTGTATAAGTGATTTGGGTGGGAGCATAAGAGGTATAGTTAGTAAGTTTATAGATGACACCAAAATTGGAGATGTAGTGGACAGTGAAGAAAGTTACCTCAGATTACAACAGGATCTTGACCAAATGGGCCAATGGGCTGAGAAGTGGCAGATGGAATTTAATTCAGATAAATGCGAGGTGCTGCATTTTGGGAAAGCAAATCTTAGTAGGACTTATGCACTTAATGGTAAGGTCCAAGGGAGTGTTGCTGAACAAAGAGACCTTGGAGTGCAGGTTCATATCTGCTTGAAAGTGGAGTTGCAGGTAGATAGGATAGTGAAGAAGGTGTTTGGTATGCTTTCCTTTTTTGGTATTAAGTATAAGAGTTGAGAGGTCATGTTGTGATTGCATAGGACATTAGTTAGGCCACTGTTGGAATATTGCGTGCAATTCTGGTCTCCTTCCTATCAGATCAATGTTGTGAAACTTGAAAGGTTTCAGAAAAGATTTGCAAGACTGTTGTCAGGGTTAGAGGATTTGAGCTATAGGGAGAGGCTGAACAAGCTGGGGCTGTTTTCTCTGGAGTGTCGGAAGCTGAGGGGCCTTATTGAGGTTTACAAAATTATGAGGGGCATGGATAGGATAAATAGGCAAAGTCTTTTCCTTGGGGTGGGGGGAGTCCACAAGTAGAGGGCATAGGTTTAGGGTGAGAGGGGAAAGATATAAAAGAGACCTGAGGGGCAACTTTTTCGTGCAGAGGGTGGTACGTGTATGGGACGAGCTGCCAGAGGAAGTGGTGGAGGCTGGTACAATTGCAACATTTAACAGGCATCTGGATGGGTGTATGAATAGGAAGGGTTTGGAGGGATATGGGCTGGGTACTGGCAGGTGGGACTAGATTGGGTTGGGATATCTGGTAGGCATGGGTGGGTTGGACCAATGTGTCTGTTTCTGTGCTGTCCATCTCTATGACTGTACTTTTACTTTCACTTTTCTAACTGTGGATTAACCAAACTGATTTTCTATCATCATTTTAAACCTCATGATGCAATGATCACTGTCCCCTAATTGTTCCTCACTAATCGACATGGCCTAACTCATTATCAGGCCTGCCTGTGCCTCCTTTCTTATTGAACAGGATGCACACTGCTGTGGAAAAATCTTCCAAACACCTGTCCGTCTTGACCCCTTACACTACTGCTATTCTATTCAATATATGGATGATTATGTTGCCTATTAAAGGTACTCCATGATGTTCATATCTCTCTATAAATCCCACTAGCTGGTGGTCCATATGTTATGCTGATTAATATAATGACATTCTTCTTAATCTTTAGACAAATCAAATCTGACCTTAACACTCTGAAGCATTCTTTTTGTCCAATACTGGAATCGTCTCATTGACAAAATGCCACTCCTCTTGCTTGTTTTCCTTTCCAATCATTTCTCATCACTTTGGTACTAGGAGCATTTAACATTTGAGCTGACCTTCCTTAAGTCGGGTCTCCATTATCGCTATTACATCATAAACCCACATGTCTGTAAGTCCACAACCTTATGAATTATACTGCATGAATTCTCATGCATGCAGTAAAATCCTGATTGAGACTTCATTAAAAATTTCCCTTACTCAGACATCTAGATTAGATTAATTACAGTGTGGAAACAGGCCCTTCGGCCCAACAAGTCCACACCGACCCGCCGAAGCGCAACCCACCCAGACCCATTCCCTTATGTTTACCCCTTCACCTCACACTAAGGGCAATTTAGTATGGCCAATTTACCTAACCTGCACATTTCTTTGGACTGTGGGAGGAAACCGGACCACCCGGAGGAAACCCACGCAGACACGGGGAGAATGTGCAAACTCCACACAGTCAGTCACCTGAGGCGGGAATTGAACCCGGGTCTCTGGCGCTGTGAGGCAGCAGTGCTAACCACTGTGCCATCGTGCCGCCCAAAACTTCAGTTCTGAACTTTGGCTGTCACCCTTGCCTAACATTTTTGTGTATCTTGATGCTGCTTTCTAACATTTTCTGCTTAGTAAGTTTAAGTTCTCCTCAACAGCACGAGCAAAACAGCCTGCAGTGTTGTCCAACAGAAAGTGAATAGAATTTATTTCATGTTTCTGTTGATGATGATTCAGGGATAAAGGTCGGTCAGGGTGCTGGAAGAACTTGCCCTGCACTTCAGCAAAAGTTGATGTCGATATAGTCAGGCAGCTAGCATCTCATTGCTTCATCTGAGAGACAGCACCTGTGATCTGCAATATTCCCTCATATTCTTGAAACCACTTCTTCTGATTCAGATTTAGAATAATTTAGACTCAGCATCTAACTTTGTCATTTAACTATTACTTAAAAAAACAGATGTTACATGCAGTGTATGTTTTAAATAATAATTTTCATGTTCTAGACAGTATTTTGCAAACATTCATCACACTGAAAATAAAAATTCAAAATGTGCCAAATAGTTATGTCGCAGAATTTGCTTTCGCTTGCTGGAGCAGTTGCAGTTGAATTGCTGCAGCATTCTAGTGCAAAAATGTTAGTAGCTGCATTATTATAAAATTTTCATTGTAAATAAAAACAGGGTCTTGCTTGGAGGCAGGGCTTTTGTCACAGACCTGGTGGCTGAATGACCTCCTACTTTTGTTCTAGAGTTACTCCATTCAGGAAGTACTCTTTTAATTTAAAATAAATTGCATGCTGGCTATTAAATGAAACATTATTTCTAGATTTTTAAGAAATTAAAAAATGTTTGCATTTTATTTCCTCAATGTAATTAGACCTTACTAATACTTAACAATACCATTTTACTTTGCAAATACATTTCCATGCTGTGTTTAAGAAATGAGGAATTGTAAATTTTAATGTTTTAACAGGTGCCGAAGACCAAATTTTTGGATAGATTTGAGAGCAGGATGTGCTGCAAGATTTTAATTTATGTTGCATTTTCATGCATATTGTGCCAGCAGCTTGAGTTTATGCATTAAGGTAGCTGCCAGACTTTGCTTGAAGCATAAAATTGTTTATTTGTTTTGTAGTGCAGTATCATTTCCATTTGATCAGTCTTTTTTGGATTTTGTTCAACTTTCACATGCAGTGACTTGAAGATGCTCAAATCCCAGTTTGAGTTTGCCCACGGATTTAAATTCATTAATTATACTGCATTTCCGGAGATAATTACATTCTGATCCATGGATTGAAGTGTCAGTAATGCACCATACTTGACTTATACAGATAATATGAATAATTATGTTTAGTTATTGCACATCATTCAGGTTAGCATGCAGAGAATGATAACCTGTTTTTTAGTGTGCACTTGCTGATTCAGAGATACTTGCAATATGCACAAGTGTTTCCTGAATATGAAATTGTAGGGGATAATTTGTTGAACAAGAGTTAAGCCAGCATTATGAAAACAAAAGCGCTGTGTGCTTCTTTGTTCCCTAATTACGAGTTAAATAATTAGCAGGTGAGCAACATAATATGGACATACATTCCATTTACTTCCAAATTCAAATTATCTGAATTCTCTCGCTCTGGGATCCTGTAAGCACTCTTCTAAAGAATGAGAAGAACAAGTAATAACTAATATTGGTGCTATTGAAATTGTGAGATGACCGGTTTTAACAGGTTGATAATGCTGTCTGATATCCCCAGATTATTAATATCTTTTAATGATTCGGGTGGTGGAGTGGTGTGTGTGAGAGGAATGAATTAAACTGACGAACCATCAGTAAGATAGGGTTACAGATTTAGAATGGCATTGTTCAGTGATCATCTAATCTATCTTTGTCCTCCTAATGTGGAGATCTCAATACAGATGAATTGTATAAGGAAGGAGTTTTAGACAGTTATGTGAGAAGAAGAGAATGCATTTGAATTTACTTCATTAGCACAAACAAAGGACAACTAGAAGTAGCAGTGAAAGATGGCATGATGACACAGTGCGAGGTCCAGGTTCAAATCCAACATTGGGTGACTATCTATGTGGAGTTTGCACATTTTCCTCAAATATATGTGGGTTTCTCCTGAATGATCCAGTTTCATCCTACAGTCCAAAGTTGTGTAGGTTAGGTGGATTGGCCATGCTGAATTGCTCCGTCGTGTCCAGTCATGTGTAGGGTCGGTGCATTAGCCATGGCAAATGTGGGGTTATGGAAACAGGTTAAATCTGAGTGGTATGCTGTTTGGAGGGTCAGTGCAGACTCCACGGGCTGAATGGCCTCTTTCTGCATTGTAAGGATTCTATGATTCTTCTGTGATTCCAGAAAAGAATAATGGATGAGGCACTGATGACGTATAAATTTGGAAAAAGTAATGTTAGAACATATTCTTTAGATGGTTAACAAAATTTTGTGCTCTCATTAGCAGTATTCATTATCTTTGTTCCATACGTACCACATGTTTTACAAAGAGAGTCCCCGAGTATTGCTGAAAAAAGATGCATTTTGTCTTTTTGTCTTACATGAACATAAAATGTCATTTCAGCACTACTTAACTTCTTTACTACGAATCAACTATTTGTAAACTGAGTTTCTTTTGTGACAATACCTCAAGAGCTTTTGTCACCAAGTGATACAACTTTTGGTGGTGTCATGATTGATAAATCATTTATGAAAGCAAAATCTCAAAAAGCACTTATTAAAGTGGCCTTACTGTCTTTGGAATTCAGTGCAGTTGGTACAATTGTTTTATGTAATACATGTCAAGATTACCCTTGTGCCTGCCAACAAGCAGCCACCTCCTTACATGAGTTCATAATGAAAGAAGTGAATGAGGATTAAAAAAATTTGTTTTTAAATCAAGAACTGTTACCAGTCGATTTTGTCCAAGTCCCAAAAAAATTGATTTGAGTCCAAGACCTAGACTCCAATCAACCACTCTACCAGTGACAGCCTTAAAAAGCATTAGGATCTAAATTTGCTCATTCAGAACCTTACATGCATTAACCGTACACAATGCACATCAATGCTTTCATCAGCAGACATATTGGGAAGTTGTAATGATTTTAGGCACTTCCTATCTGGCATATTGGAGGATTAGAGAATGGCTTAACATGTGAATAATGGACGTTGTATGGTTAAATTTATGGGACTTGGTGCACCACATGATCTTGGGTGCAGATCTTTTCCCTAATTTAAGAGGTGTAACAAATGGTTTTCAATGACCCACATCCTGCTGATCTCTCATTAGTTGGCAGTTTCTGGAAACACAGGGTTTCAATATCATGACTTGCAATTTCCCAAGAAGCTCACCAGCCAGCTGTTGAGCAGTTTGGAGCTCAATTCGGTGTGTTTTCTTCATGGGGGTAGAGAATCATTCACGATTAAATATGTTCACCCCTATGCTGGCTGCAAAATGGCAACCTTTGGCTGATGATAGAAATTGGATTACTTATATGACCTTTGGAAATGATATTATGAAAAAAATAAAAATACCTGATATAATCAGCAGACCTGGCAACATTTAAATAGGAAAATAGAGTAAACATTTCAGGTTATGAACCTTTTACTCGTGCTGGGTTCCATTCTACTTTGCTCTCAATATCTAGTTTTACATGCTTGTGAATAACATATGAATAAAGATTTCCTGTATGTTTTGCTATGATTTAATCAGGGAGGAGATTCAGTGGGAAAGAGTTGTCAAAGCTTTTTGTACCCTTGGTAAGGAAGATGCTGTTCATATCATGTGATCTCGATTTGAATCAGAAAGAATAACAAGCAACAAAAAGTGTTAGTTATGATCCTTAAAATGATGCAATTGAATGCCCATAATGCAACTCAACCAAGTTGTATTTTTCATGAATTAAAATACAAGATATCATTTAATTCTGAGTTTCTTTTGGATTTCTAACAGCCATACTCAGTGCATCAAAGCAAACCTGGACAAAGAGAAGAAAGAGAAAGGAAAAAACTAGTAAAGGTAAACTCTTACAGAAGATTTTGATATAGGTAACCATTTACTAAAGGTGAATTTTTGCATGTTGAATTATATTTTGTAAAGATGCAGAATAAGAACTCTTTTTCTGTTGTTTGGTGTGCAGCTATACTGTTACATATTTTTTGCTTTCATGGTTAAAAAGTGTGACTTTTAGAAGGAATAGATTCAAAGTGTGGATTGCATAGTTGCATATGAACTAATTATTAATGCAATGTCGTTTTTGAAGTATTTTTTAGCACAGCTAATAGAGGAAGTGACCTTTTACAGCAATACAACAAATTTCAATCATATGGAAGAGATGCCATCTTGCTAAGCCAGGGTTATGTTGGGGTGGAGCTTTTGGGGCGGGTGGGTGGGGGAGAAGCATTGCAGGAAGTGGAGCAGAGGGCATTCAATTTAGAAGAAGTCAGAGAGCTTGAGGAATGAAGGGAAGGTTTGCAAGGCCTATGGGGTTTTACAGAGAGAAGAAAAGCCCAGACTTTGAACAGACCACACTGGTGAATTGGATATGGGTTGCAGAGTTTTGGCTGAGCTGAAGTTGATTGAGATAAATGTTAGTAAGGAAATATTGGACAGACAAAGCCATGAGTGTTTCAGTGGCAGATGGGCTGAGGCAGGATCAGACTCTGGTGATGTTATTGAAAGTCAGCTGTATTGGAAAACGTTTGTGGTTGCCACCTAAATTGGGATCATATAATCGACCATGGTTGCAAAAATAAAAAGCAATGGCCAAGAGGTACACATGATGCAAAAGCAGGGAGCGGATGTAGACCTAATGCCAATTTATAGTGAGGACTAAACATAATTGTTTCGACCTTCCTAATTTTAAACTGGTTGAATTAGTAACTCATAACACTGGAGGCCTGACATACAGCTTGATGGCACAGGCAAAGTTTGGAATCCAGAAAGGAAATAAAATTAGGTGATAAGGTATGGTGCTGTGGTGTTATCATTAGCCTGTTAATCCTGAGGCTCAGGTAAAGTCGTGGGGACCTGGGTTCGAATCCCGCCATGGCTGATGGTGGAATTTCAATTCGCTACAAATCTAACATTCAAAGTCTAATATTGATCACAAATCCATTGTTGGAAGAACCCATCTGGTCCTTTAGGGAAGGAAACTGCCATTCTTACCCGGTCTGATCCACATGTGACTCCAGTCCCACAGCAATATGTTTGACTCTTAAACTGCCGTTTGGGCAATGAGGGAGGGACAATAAATGCTGGTCCTGCCAGCAAAGTCCTCAATCCGTGAATGAATTTTTAAAAAATCAGAGTAGATATGGTGTCCCTGAAAAATATGTGAGAAAAAGGAGGAAGACAAGAATAGAACTTTCGGTGACTGATAGAATAATGTTGAAGAGACAGGCAAATAACCCATTTGTGTGCCTACTAGCACCTAATTAATAGTAGGACCAGCTAAGGGCACACTGCTTGAGCAATGTAGGAAAGGTGTTTGAGGAGAACAGTGTGTTTAAATATTTGAAACGATACACAAAGATTGGGGTTGGGGAGGGTGTGTGGATGGTGGGGAAGATTTAATGCACCAGTGTTAATTTCACAAATAATGTTGTTCATGTGAATTAGACATGGCCTTTTTTGATGCTGTATGAGGGTTGTAAAACCCAAGGTTCAGGAGAAATTAATATGAACTTAAAAGGTGAGAATCTATCCTAAGATTTCGAGGAAAGGCAGTTTGGGGATGGGATAGTAGTTGGCATAGCCAGAGGGAGGGTAATGTTTTTAAATTTGAAGATGGGTTGATGATTTGGGTACAGAAAGGGAGAGGTATAGGACTGATTTATATTGTTGGTCAGTGTGGATACCAGAAATGGAAAGTGGTGAGTGGGAATGGATGTAAGGGAACAGGAAATGACTCGCTTGGATTTGAAAAAGAATAAAGAGAAACCACAGAGATGGGCTTTTACACGCAGGGCAGAAAAAAATGTATCAATGGCATTCTGTGTTAGTGCTTGAGTTAAGGGGTGGATCAGACAGAAAAGTACAAGTCCAATTTATGAGAAATGTGTACAACCTTTTCAACATCCATGTGCACAAAAGTGAGGAACATATGTTTGCTTTGTTACTGATGCCAACAAACATCTAACACTTCATGACTACAGCTCCTTTTTTATGGCAAACTGATGTCTCTACATTTTGCACACCTCAGCAGGATGTGTTGTAGGACAAGTGGTTTGCACAAGTGTTTTCTCTGTGTGTCACCTGTTCAAGTTCAGGAGACCCTTATCTTTCTCTTCTCCACCATCATTTCCCCTACTCCCAACCATCTAGTTATGAGTACACAAAGAAGGGACTGCTGAGATCACAAAGTTGGGGCTGTTGTTTGTGGATTCCAGTAAGCTGAGAGATCCTCCTTTTGGCTCTATGGCTGTGAAAGGCTGTGATCATATATCACTGATAATGACTGCATATGTAAGAAAGGCCTTTTCTCTTTTCTTTCCTTAATCCTATTGACTCTTCCAGACTTCACTCAGAGTTAGAAGAACATTCAAACTATCATAATGTCCAGAGTGCAAGCGTTCCTATAGTGAGTCAGAAAGGTTATTCAATGCCTAACTGAACCATAAATATGAAGAGAATTTAAATTGTGAGAGCAAATTTGGGCTAGAGCAGCTGTAGACCACTACTATTTTGCAGTCTTGCAACTAGCCTTGTGAACTTTTTGGTGGAGAGAGCATAAGAACAAATCATCAGTAACATGGAAACTCTCCCTCAACTCCCACATCCAACAGGTAGAGCACTTTACTCTACTGAAGGCCATATTTGCTCCTTCCCAATCTATAGACCCAGAAATAGCACCGTCTTATTGTTCTAAAAAATAACACTGCTCCAGGCTAACTTAGTACTTATGGTTTATATTTTTTAAATTTAATCATGAGGCAGATCTCATTGAGAAAGAACCCACTCTATTCACTACTGTAGATTTACAGCAAGGTTGCACTTAACAACTATGCACTTAACTGGCCTTGTGTTGTGAGCTGTCCCACATAGGTTTCTTCAAGGTCAGCTGTGAATTTCGCTATTGTTAACTTTTCTTAGACACACTCCGATGTCCAGAGATATTTGAATTTCAACAGCAAAGGCAGTAATTGTGCAGATTCACTACTGTGTCAGACAGCAATGTCGGTTTCTTTCTCTGACCCTGTGGTTACTGCCTTCGTCTGTCTTCGTCCTTTTTGAAGTGTTGTTGTTTTGATCTTTTGTCCCCCAAAATTCCAAAATAATGCAACACCACATCGAACAGTCATTGCTGCTCCTCGAATTTGAGAAAATGACCTCCAATACCTAAAATACCTCAAAAAAGGAGCAGCTGTTACAGCGACAATTTTTTTCCTATTCTCCATTTTGGATTACCCAGAATAAAAATAGCATCTTGTTCTCTTACTTTATTCTGCTCTTGTCACCACAATAGCTCATCTTGTGTCAACCTCAAGCCTCCATTGCCTCTCAACTGTGACCACTTGTGGCAATCATTGCCTAGGTTGACTTTGATGATGCCTTTTTGAAGAAATCTCTGTAGCTGTTCAACTTCGATGAAATCACAGCAATACTGGCATTTTCTCTTCTGGATGTTGCTTTTTAAAGATTATTTCCTTCTTGCAGTGTTAAGTATCTGTTTGTTTGGTTCATAGTTTGTATGCAGAATTTTTAGCATGAATTTTTGCACAATATCCGTGTAATGTTGCGATCCTTCACTTTGGTTTAGCAAGCTTAATGGAGGTAAACTCATCATGGATGACAGGTAGGATGGTCCACTTGGTCTCCCTTCAAATCAGATCAAACTATCGTGTATCACTTAATGTAGTTGAAAGTAATGTTGATGATGTAAATGCAAATACATAATACACATAAAGGTGGATAAATCTGCGAGACCTGATCAGGTGTACCCGAGAACTCTGTGGGAAGTTAGAGAAGCGATTCCTGGGCCCCATGCTGAGATATTTGTATCTTTGACACTCACCGACAATGTGCCAGAAGTCTGCAGGTCGACTAACATGGTGCCACAATTTAAGAAAGATGGTAAGGAAAATCCAGGGAACTAGAGACCCGTGAGCCTGATGTCGGTAGTGGGCAAGTTGTTGGAGGGAATCCTGAGGGACAGGATTTACATGTACTTGGAAAAGCAAGGACTGATTCGGGATAGTCAACATGGCTTGGGAAATCGTGTCTCACTAACTTGATTGACGTTTTTTGAAGAGATAATGAAGACGATTGATGAAAGCAGGGTGGAGGACCTGATCTGTAAGGATTTCAGTCAGGTATTCTGCAAGGTTCCTCATGGTAGACCAATTAGCAAGGTTAGATCACATGAAATTCAGGCAGAACTAGCCAATTGGATACAGAACTGGTTCGAAGGTAAAAGACAGAGGGTGGTGGTGGAGAGTTGCTTTTCATACTGGAGACCTGTGACCAGTGGTGTGCCACAAGGATCTGTGCTGGGTCCACTTCTTTTCATCGATTATATAAATGATTTGGATGTGAGTATAAGAGGTACAGTTAATAAGTTTGTAGATGACACCAAAATTGAAGGTGTAGTGGACAGCAAAGAAAGTTACCTCAGACTACAAAGGAGTCTTGATCAGATGGGCCAGTGGGCTGAGAAGTGGCAGATGCAGTTTAATTTAGATAAATGTAAGGTGCTGCATTTTGGGAAAGCAAATCTTAGCAGGACTTATACACTTAATAGTCAGGTCCTAGGGAGTGTTGCTGAACAAAGAGACTGTGGAATGCAGGTTCATAGCTCCTTGAAAGTGGAGTTGCAGATAGATAGGATAGTGAAGAAGGCTCGAAATCGACGTTTCGGGCAAAAGCCCTCCATGAGGAATAAATTCCTGAAGGAATTTTATTCCTGATGAAGGGATTTTGCCCGAAACATCGATTTTGAAGCTACTTGGATGCTGCCTGAACTGCTGTGCTATTCCAGCACCACTAATCCAGAATCTGGTTTCCAGCATCTGCAGTCATTGTTTTTATCAACAAGGTTTGGGGGCGTGGACCTGACCAGGTAGTCGCGGAGGGAACGGTCTTTGCGGAAGGCGGAAAGGGGTGGGGAGGGAAATATATCCCTGGTGGTGGGGTCTTTTTGGAGGTGGCGGAAATGTCGGCGGATGATTTGGTTTATGTGAAGGTTGGTAGGGTGGAAGGTGAGCACCAGGGGCATTCTGTCCTTGTTACGGTTGGAGGGGTGGGGTCTGAGGGCGGAGGTGCGGGATGTAGACAAGATGCGTTGGAGGGCATCTTTAACCACGTGGGAAGGGAAATTGCGGTCTCTGAAGAAGGAGGCCATCTGGTGTGTTCTATGGTGGAACTGGTCCTCCTGGGAGCAGGTCCGGCGGAGGCGGAGGAATTGGGAATACGGGATGGCATTTTTGCAAGAGGTAGGGTGGGAAGAGGTGTAATCCAGGTAGCTGTGGGAGTCGGTGAGTTTGTAAAAAATGTCAGTGTCAAGTCGGTCGTCATTAATGGAGATGGAAGGGGAGTGAGGTGTCAGAGATAGTCCAGGTAAATTTAAGGTCAGGGTGGAATGTGTTGGTGAAGTTGATGAATTGCTCAACCTCCTCGCGGGAGCACGAGGTGGCGCCAATGCAGTCATCAATGTAGCGGAGGAAGAGGTGGGGAGTGGTGCCGGTGTAATTACGGAAGATCAACTGCTCTACGTAGCCAACAAAGAGACAGGCATAGCTGGGGCCCATACGTGTGCACATGGCTACCCCTTTGGTCTGGAGGAAGTGGGAGGATTCAAAGGAGAAATTGTTAAGGGTGAGGACCAGTTCGGCCAAACGAATGAGAGTGTCGGTGGAAGGGTACTGTTAGGGACGTCTGGAGAGGAAAAAATGGAGGGCTTGGAGGCCCTGGTCATGGCGGATGGAGGTGTAGAGGGATTGGATATCCATGGTGAAGATGAGGTGTTGGGGGCCAGGGAAACTGAAGTCTTGGAGGAGGTGGAGGGCGTGGGTGGTGTCTCGAAGGTATGTGGGGAGTTCCTGGACTAGGGGGGATAGGACAATGTCGAGGTAGGTAGAGATGAGTTCAGTGGGGCAGGAGCATGCTGAGACAATGGGTCGGCCAGGGTGGTCAGGCTTGTGGATCTTGGGAAGAAGGTAGAACCGGGCAGTGTGGGAACCGGGAACTCTATGCTTCAGGCTCACTACCTTTATTCCTGATGAAGGGCTTTTGCCCGAAACGTCGATTTCGAAACTACTTGGATGCTGCCTGAACTGCTGTGCTCTTCCAGCACCACAAATCCAGAGTCATTGTTTTTACCTTCGTGAAGAAGGCGTTGGTATGCTTTCCTTTATTGGTCAGAATATTGAGTACAGGAGTTGGGAGGTCATGTTGCGGCTGCACAGGACATTGGTTCAACCATTTTTGGAATATTGCATGCAAATCTGGTCTCCTTCCTCTTGGAAGGTTGTTGTGAAACTTGAAAGGGTTCAGAAAAGATTTGCAAGGATGTTTCCAGGGTTGCAGGATTTGAGCTAAAGGGAGAAGTTGAATAGGCTGGGGCTGTTTTCCTTGGAGCAAGGGTGACCTTATAGAGGTTTATAAACGCCTCATCTTCCGCCTTGGAACACTTCAACTCCAGGGCATCAATGTGACTTCAACAGTTTCCTCATTTCCCCTTCCCCCACCTCACCCTAGTTCCAAACTTCTAGCTCAGCACTGTCCCCATGACTTGTCCGGACTTGTCCTATCTGTCTATTTCCTTTTCCACCTCTCCAGTCCACACTCTCCTCCCTGACCTATCACCATCATCCCCTCCCCCACTCACCTATTGTCCTCTATGCAACTTTCTTCCCACCCCCATCCTCCTCTAGCTTATCTCTCCACGCTTCAGGCTCACTGCCTTTATTCCTGATGAAGGGCATTTGCCCGAAACGTCGATTTCGAAGCTCCTTGGATGCTGCCTGAACTGCTGTGCTCTTCCAGCTCCACTAATCTGGAATCCAAATCTGGATATTGTCCAGGTGTTCCATTGTTTTTACATGAACTGCTCTAGTGACTGAGGAATCATGAATGGTGCTGAACATTGTGCAATCATCAAATAATATCTCCACTTCTGACCTTTTGATGGAGGGAGGGTATTGATGAAACAGCTTGAGATGTTTGTGCCAAGGAACCTTCCTGAAGAACTCTTGCAAACTGTCCTGGAACTGAGATGGTAGGCCTCCAAAAACTACCACTATCTTCCTGTGTGCCAGGTATGACTCTAACCAGTGGAGCATTTTCCCCCAATTCCCATTGACTTTCGTTTTGCTAGAGCTCCTCGGTGTTGCACTCCGTCAACCTCTAGGTCAAGGGCAGTCACTCACAATTTGGCTCAAACATCCATGTTTGAACCAAGGCTGTCAGGAGGTCAGGAGCTGAGTGACCCTAGTGTATCCCAAACTGAGCCTCAGGGAACAGGCTATTGCTAAGCCAAAAAAAAAGCTGCTTGGTAACATTGCTGATGACACCTTCCATCACTTTATTCATGCTTGAAAGTAAACTGATGAGGTAATCGAATAGGTTAGATTTATCCTGATTTTTGTTTAGATTTTATTGTCACGTGTATTGAAGTACAGGAATACAGGAGTAAGCGAGAATTGTGCAAAGTTACCATTCTCTGGTGCTATTTTAGTATACAAAGACAGAATTAAAAACAGAAGCAGGGATAACAGCCAAAAGAAAAGGAAATGGTCAGATCTACACCATGAGTCCTCGCTACCAGAAAAACAAAGCCACAAAATCAATCTCTTCAGTCTGCGAACACCCAGGTACCCGAGTCCCCACACACAGTCACAGCCGGAACGCCACCCTCTCCGCCATCAGGAACCCAGGCCCACCCAGGTGGAATCGTGAAGTCATTCTTTGGCACCATCTTGCCTCCACTGACATCATTGCCACCATGGGTCTGCACTGGGCCGATTTCCGCAATACAACTGCCCCTGAAGTTGTACCTGAGATTCACATTGCCAGATAGATCCTGGTGTTACAGCTTTGTACTGGTGCACATGCCTTCAATACAATTGCCAAAATGTTATTACAGCCCATTGTCTTTGCAATGTCTAGTGCCTCAAGGTGCTTCTTGACATTATGTTTTGCTTTGTTGGTGCCCTTGTTTGTGCTTTGAAAGGATTATTTAGTCATTTCTGTTATAAATATGCTGACAGCCATGGTTCATGCAATGGTAGTACTGTTTTAAAGGAAGTGCATTTTCTCTTAATAGCTGGCAATCTCTCTTCTTCTTTCAGAGTTTGGGTCCTGACAGAAGTGGAATACCACCACCAATGCGACTGCCTCCACCTTACAAAGAGCCCATAAGCATTCAGCTGTCAAAACCAGACGAACTGGAACAGGTCTCAGACACTGACAGTGTTCCAAACAGAGAAGTTGAAAGTGACCGTAAGTTCCATAAGGAAGAAGTTAAACCAGTATCAGTTTTCTGATCAGTGCTATTTTCTAATGTGATCTGTATAAGATATTGCTGCTCTCCATTCAGTGATTTTGTCAACTGCTAGGATTCTGGGAAAATTCTTGGGAAGAGGCAAGATTGCTGTTTTCAACGTACATTTAATTATTGCATGTATGAGAGTCACTGAACTCCTTCATAGTTTGATAAGTGTATCCAACTGGAAATATTTCAGAAGCATATGATAATATTGGTGAAGGTGAAAATAGTTACAGAATGAAATATCCTCAAACTTTGGATGGGCTTTCAGGCTTTGCAGCACTTTCAATTCAGAACAAAGTTTGGTAGCACATAGTAACAAATTGCTTATTTTGGGAAAGCTTCATTTTTGATTTTAAAAATTGAGTTATTTTCTATTTTTATCCTCTATTCGTTCTTTTGCTTTTGAGAAATGTCTATGATAGCTCCCTACTTCAAAGTTTTCTGTATTCTTAGCATTGGTCAAGATGAAGGACTGGATTAGTTAAGGATTGGTTTTGCTCTGCTAATTAGCTCAGTCTTGCTTATTATAGGATTATGTGAAGTTGTTTGGTATTTTCTTGAAAACCTCTGTTTTGCAAAAGGTGTTACTGCTATCATGTCAAAACTCCAGTGGTGTTGTAACAGAATACATATAATGTAGCAGCATTATAAAGAGGCAGAGCTTATTTTCAGGAGTTTGGAGTTCCTGAGATACCAGCCATCAAATTTGTAAGGTATTTGGAAAGGGACAATGATCTTGCTTGTAGCATGGAAAACAAAGAAGTAACTATAAATTCCTTCTCTGTCATCCCACCAGTATAAACCATCTCACAAACTTTGTATTCCGCTTTTATGTGACAACAATGATAGAGGGATAATAATTATGAGAAATTGGGCAGAGTGCCTAACTCCATTTTCACTTAAATATGAAGATAAGTGAAAAGGAATGTTAGGGGAAGGTAGGAATTTGTGTGGGCTGATTTCAGTCATTCAGCAAATCTCTGCTCTGATCTGCCGCTTCCAAATGGAGTAGTTCACTGTTGGGAAAATCCAGATCTTTGTATTTCAGGAAACAAGTGAGAAGCAATTTGATTGTGTCATGCAGGCTTGACTTGATTCCGCAAAGATAATCAGGTAGCGTCACAAGCTGTTACCTGATCAGGATATCCATGGAGAATATTGCAGAGATGAGGGCTCATGATGCTGCCTGCACACTTATGGGAATGAGGTAACTCTGTGAAGTGCTGCTAATATTTCTTTCTCTAACATCCCCTTGATGTTAAAGTGCAATGGAAATTCAATCTTTTCCGCACTTTGAAAGCTAAAACAAGTATAGGCCATACTGGATGGGCTTTCTTATTGGATTATGCTTTATTTACTACGCTCTAAAAGCATATAGTTTTGGTGATTAAAACTTCAAATATCCAAGTTTTAAGAAAAGCTGATTTTGTAATATATTTGTTTTCAATGCAATCTCTATCTTTTTCATTGTAATTGTTTAAACTTCATTAACTTGATAATTTTATTGGAAGTTTGAACAGATTCAGAAGTATCATGTTAAAATTGCATGAAATTATAGCGGCAGAATTAATGCAGGTTACATGAGAGGCACAGAATTAGAGGAAACATTGACCTTCCAGTCTTTTCAAGTAGCCATTTGTGATTTACAATCTCATGAATTGATGTTGTGAAGCTACCCAACTGATGTTGATAAATTATTCTGTTCTTGCCTCAGATGTACACATGCTATCAAATGTTAAAAGCAATATAATTTATGCAAACATGCAAACAAATAGTCTTTGTTTAACATTGTGGTTCCTTTCATGAGAATTTCTGAGTCAATATCAATAAAAGGACTTTAAGTGAACCATAGGTTCCCATTGGAATCATCCAGGGTTAGATTCTTTCAGACAGTTTCTTGCTGGAAAACCAACATATAAGATGAAATTCAGTAGAATGCATGTACAGCACTCTGCATTTCCAACTGAATTGGCATACACACTGAAATAAATAATTGAGGTTAATAGAAATGCTGTATAAATTCACATTTAAAAAGAAAATGAAGGATTAAGTGCAGCCCTGCACCAAGGCTATTAAGTTTATGTGCTGATACAAATTTCAAATAATAATATGCATGATGTTCCACAGCAGCTTTTCCTCTGCCCTAAAACCAATTGTTTAATTGACATTATACTAAAAACAGTGATGAGTATATACCAGAGAAGAGGGATGAAAGTTCCATGGTCTTTGTTCACAAGATTTTTTGGGTTCGTCCTTGCTGATCCATAACTTTCTCTTTGGCCTTCCTTTTGCTAACTGCTTCAATTGGTTTGTAAGAGGCACAGGGTGGCTGGTTCACTTATGAAAGGCCTCTGACTTAGCCAACTGAAAGTTGCACCTTGTAGCATCTGCTGAAGCAAAGATATGCATGTTCTTTACAGAGAACTTTGAAGTTGCTTACTGCCGAAAACTGAAAGAAAGTCAAGTTTGGCAAATGTAGAGCTGCTGGTTTCTCTTCTGGTCTGACTAGCTTTTCAGCTACCTGACAACAATTGGGTTGTTGGGAGGCAGAGGAAAATGATGGAAGGTATCATTAACAGTACTATTAAGTAGCACTTGCTCAGCAATATCCTGCTCACTACCATCCTGTTTTGGTTCTACCAGTGTCACTCGTTAGCTGCTGGCCCAGCCAGTGACGCACAAGTCTTGTGAGTGAATTAAACAAAAAATTGGCCACAGTTCCAGACTAGATTAGATTAGATTCCCTACAATGTGGAAACAGGCCCTTCAGCCCAACCAGTCCACACTGACCCTCCGAAGAGTAACCCACCCAGACCCATTTCCCTCTGACTAATGCACCTAACACTACGGGCAATTTAGCATGACCAATTCACCTGGCCTGCACACCTTTGGACGGTGGAAGGAAACCCACGCAGACATGGAGAGAATGTGCAAACTCCACAAAGACAGTCACCCAAGGCTGGAATCTTACATGGGACCCTGGTGCTGTGAGGCAGCATGCCGCCCCAGCTAATCAGCTTCAATTATGAACAGTCCCTCAGCTCCAGTTCATTTGAAAATTGTTGGAAATCTCGGTCAAGCAGATAAGATTCACAAAAGTATCAAAGTCCTCCAGCCACCCTTGCAAATCTTTGGGTTTCAAAACAATTTTATTATATTTCAGTGTACAATTTTAAAAAGCACAAAAATAAAAGACATGGTCTTTGCAAGGGAAATGGGTCTAGATTTCTGGTATTTGGCAGGAATGACAAATGATTAATGTGCTGCTACAGCAAGCAAGTAAGAGAGCAAATAGAATGTTATCATTTATCACGAAAATCTAATGCAATATCAGCAGGGTTATCCATCAATTACGTCTGGTTCTCGTGAAAACACATTTGGCATACTGTGTTCAGTATTGGTCATCTTATATCAGTTACGATCTGATGACCTGGAATGAGTGGGTTTTCTTGTAAGGAAACATTGGATGGTCTCGGCTTGAATTGGCTGGAGTTTAGAAGAGGAACCAGCAATTTCATTGGAATGTTTAAAATCCTGAGAGGACTTCACGGGGCAGATGTGGAGAGGATGTTTCCTCTTGTGGAATAATCAGGAAAATCTGTTTATAAATCAAAGATCGCATATTCAAAATCAAGGTACTTAAATGTTTTTCTTTCAGTGGATCAGGAATCTTTGGAACTTTCCCTGAGAAGGTGTGGAAACAGAGTCCTTGAATGTTTTCAAGGCAGATAGGATAGATTCTTGTGAGGCAGGACAGTTAAAGATCATGAAGTGTAGGTAAGAATGCAAATCTGAGGTTACCATGAGCTCATTCTTATTGAGTGGTGTAGCAAGCTGGAGGGATGGAATGGCCTACTGCTGTTGTTTGTTCACATGTAAGCACATAATTTTTCTTCAAGTAAGGAGGCAAGTTCTGTTTTTGTTTGCGATAAATCCTAAAACAAATTTATATCTTTCGGAAAACAAAACTTCGATCTCTGCTCAGAATCAGAAGTAGATGCTTTTCAACATTGGAAAAGAAAGATCAGTTTTGAAATTGGAAGAAATAAGTTATAGAGATGTGTAGCACGGGAATAGACCCTTCGGTCCAACTCGTCCATGCCAACCAGATATCGTAAATACATTTAGTCCTATTTGGCCCATATCCCTCTAAATCCTTCCTATTCATGTACCCAAACAGATGCCTTTTAAATGTTGTAAATGCACCAGCCTCCACCACTCCCTCTAGCAGCTTATTCCACACACGCACCATCCTCTAGCTAAAAATGTTGCCCCCTCAGTTCCTTTTAAATCTTTCCCCTCTCACCTTAAGCCTATGCCATTTCGTTTTAGACTTACCTACCCCTTATGGCTCTCATGATTTTATAAACCTCTATAAAGTAACCCCTCAGCCTCTGACGCTCCAGCCTATGTTTTGTTTTTGCTACACAGGCAAATGCTTATCAGGGAGAGAATTAAACTTCACGTACATTAAAGACTCATTATGCTTTCTAAGGATTTCATAATGGAATTTAGATGTCTTGTTATTAGACACAAATGTTGGATTTATGGATTCATATAATGTGAACATTAAACTATGCTTCATTCATGCAAGCAAATGTAACAGTGACTCCTTTTTTTATGTAAACTCTGCTTATCAGTATAAATCAACAGGTAGGTTGAAAGAAGAAATCCTGTATACATGCCTGTGCACGAATTGTGATGGGAGGAGCTGTTGTTGTTGAGTGACATCTATTCAGCACAATGTATTTTTGTCTAATTACTAATGAAAGTCTGCTAATTAGAAGGAATTAAACCTGTATTATAAATGGATTGGCTGTATATGAATCAGTATGATTTGCAGTGCTTCTTAGGGTAATCAGTTAGAGCAAGCCTTTCATATTGAAGCTATTTGAAGTAATAATGGGCAATATGTCAAGAAATGGTACACACTTTGTTTTTGGCAGCCATTAAAAAGCAGTAGCCCATAACCCTTTCATTATCAATCTAACATAATTCATTTAAGAGCTTCCATTTGCAATGGTATCATTTCAGATATGCTATTTTGTAAATTTTCAACAAAACTGGACTCAAAGGAGCCAAAATTACAATCTAGATCTTGTTTAAATGACTGAAAATAAGACAAAATTTGGTTTTAGAGAAAATTCATTATCGTTCTGAGGAAACTAGGAAATGTTTATGGCAGTTGCATGATCAGATCTTTTGTCTACCTTCCACCCTTCAGGACCCCTGACAGGAGCTCTCATCCTCACCCTCAAAAGGAGAGATAGTTTCACTATTTTTCCCTCAGTTTCTGCAATAAGAGATTCCAAATCCTCAGTAATTTCATTAACTGCTCAACTAACCTAGCACTTTCTCACTGGATTTTTCCTCCATATAAATGCTTGTACTCATTTGACAAACCCACTTAACTTCTGTATGTCTTGTAACTTTTCTATTTCTGTTTTCTGTACCAGAGACAGAGCCACCTCTGATTACTTGACTGTATCCCTCACCACTCATTGCTTATCCTTGTAGGATCGGGCATTTGCTTTAATTTAGTTTTAAGACTTGTTGCAAGTTGCAGACTAAATGGGAGAGCGGATCTAAAAGAGGCTTCCAGTTGAGACTAGCTGCAAAAACAAATTGATTATGAGGGTGGTTTCACAATTGATGTTTTTGATTAGGGAAAACAACAACGCGGTATTTAAAGTGGATATTCCTTGGGGATCATCCAGTGTATGGAACTGAGAAATAATAAGGAGACAATCACCTTGATGGGATTGTACTATATGCCCCACAGTAGTCAGTGGGAAATTCATGACCAAATATGTAAGGAGATCGCTGATATCTGTAGGAATAATAGTGCTCTAATGGTCGGGATTTTAACTTACAAGTATAGACGTGAACTGCCATTGTGTTAAGGGTTTAGATGGGGAGGAGTTTCTTAAGTGTGTTCAAGAAAATTTTCTTTATCAATATGTTGATGTACCTACTAGAGGGAGAGCAAAACGTTCTTGGGAAATAGGGCAGAGCAAGTGACTGAGGTGTTAGGAGGGGAGCACTTTGGCATCAGGGACTATTAGTTCTATTAGTTTTAAAATAGTTATGGAAAAAGTTAGGCCTTGTCCAGAAGTTAAAATTCTAATTTGGAGCAAGGCTAATTTTAGTGGCATTACACAACAACTTTCAAAAGTTGATTGGGGTAGGCTGTTTGCAGGTGAAGAGATGATTGGTAAGTGGGAGGCTTTCAAAAGCAAGATAACAAGATTTAGGAGACCGTATGCTCTTGTTAGGGTGAAAGGCAAGGCTGATAGGAGGAGGGAACACAATATATCTAGAGATATTGAGGCTGTGGTCAAAAAAAAGGAGACATATTTCATGTGTAGACAGCTGGGATCGAATGAATCCCTTAAGGAGTATAAACGCAGTAGGTGTATACTTGAGAGAAATCAAGACGGCAAAAAAGAGACATGAGATAGCTTTCGCAAATAAGCTTAACGGGAATCCAAACAGATTCTACATGTACATCAAGGGCAAAACAGTAACTAAGGAGAATATAAGGTCCCTAAAAAATCAACGAGCCCACATATGTAGGGCACCCCAAGAGGTGGATGAAATGCTAAACAAATGTTTCACATCAGTATTTACTGTGGAGAAGGGCATTGAAGCTAGGGAACTTGGGGAAATCAAATAGTGATGTCTTGAAAAGTTTTCACATTATAGAACAGGAGGTTCTGGAAGTCATAAAATGCATAAAGGTAGAGAATAATCCCAGGACATGGTCAAGTGTATCCCAGGACATTGTGGCAAGCTAGAGAAGAAATTTCAGGGCCCCAAGCAGAGATATTTGTCTCATCTACAGCAACAGATGAGGTGTCAGAGGACTGGAGACTGGCTAATGTTGCGCCATTATTTAAGAAAGGCTGCAAGAAAAAGCCAGGAAACTATGGACTGATGAGCCTGACATCAATGGTGGGTAAGCTGTTGATTGTTGGGGATTCTGAGAGACAGGATTTAAAAGCATTTGGAAAAACATGGACTGGTTACGGATACTCAGCATGGCTTTTTGTGTAACAAATTGTGTCTTGTGAACTTGATTGAGTTTTTTGAAGATATGACTCAGAAGATACATGAAGGCAGAATGGTAGACATTGGTAAGACAAAGCAGGCAGGAATTGTATAGTTAATGGTAGAACCCTGAGGAGGACTTTCGAAAGAGAGACGTAGAGGTTCAGGTGCATAGTTCCTTGAAAGTGATATCACAGACAGGGTGGTGAAGCATATATTTGGCATGCTTGCCTTCTTTGGTCAGAGCATTGAGTATAGAGTTGGGGTGTCATGTTGCAATTGTACAAGACATTGAGGCCACTTTTAGAATACTGTATACAATAATTCTGGTCACCCTGCTATAAGAAGTAGTTTATTAAACTGGAAAGGATGCAGAAAAGATTCACAAGAATGTTATCGATGTTGTTTGGGTTACAAGATGAGACTGCACAGAGATGTACAGCGTGGAAACAGACCCTTCCGTCCAGCTCATCCAGCAGGCTGGGACCTTTTTCCATAGAGCGTGGGAGGCTTAGTAGTGACCTTATAGCACTATTATAAAATTATGAGTGACATAGATAAGGTGAATAGCAAAGGTCTTTTCCCCAGAGTAGAGAAGTCCAAAACTAGAGGGCATAGGTTTAAGGTAAGTGGGCCAGGGTTTAAAGGGTCCTGAGAGGCAACTTTTTCAGACAGACAGTAGAGCATATATGGAACAAACTGCGAGTGATAGTTGTAGAGGCAGTTACAATTACAGCGTTTGGATAGGTACATGAACTGGACAGGTTTAGAGGAAATGGGCCAAATGCTGGCAAGTGAAGTTGTTCAATTTAGGAAACCTGGTTGGCATGGACGAGTTGGACTGAAGGATCTTATTGCTGAAAATGCGTTGCTGGAAAAGCGCAACAGGTCAGGCAGCATCCAAGGAGCAGGAAGGGCTCATACCCGAAACGTCAATTCTCCTGCTGCTTGGATGCTGCCTGACCTGCTGCACTTTTCCAGCAACACATTTCCAGCTCTGATCTCCAGCATCTGCAGTCCTCAATTTCTCCCTGAAGGATCTTATTCCATACTATATGACTCTATAACAATAAATGAAGTTTCAGGCACCATGTCAAACAGTGGCAAAGAAAGCTGTTGGCAATTAAGTGATTAATCAGTGCTCCTATGTTGAACACTATTTTTAAGATGTCTTGAGAGTGGCAAAGGTGCAGAATATACTGTGGGTGGGGAATTTAAGAGTCCATCACCAAGAGTGACTTGGCAGCATCACAACTGATGGAGCTATCTAGTTCTAAAAGAATGGAGATGCTCTACTGGGTCTGCGGCTGGTGGTGAGCAAAACTAAGAAAAGGGAAAAGTTGTATTTGAGATCAACTTCATCTACCTACCCGTCACAGATGTGTGTCTCCATAACTGTTTCTGTAGGAGTGAGAACTGGATAGTCATCAAAGATGAAGTCCCATCTTCACAGCAAAGATACCTAACAACAAGTTGTATTATTCGACCATAAGACATAGGTGCAGAATTAGGCCATTCAGCCCATTTAGTCTGCTCCCTCATTGAATCGTGGCTGATATTTTCTCAACCCCATTCTCCTGTCTTCTCCCATACCCTTGGTCCCCTTCCCAGTCAAGAACCTATCTATCTTTGCTCAATGACTTAGTCTCCACAGCCCTCTGCAGCACAGAGTTTCACACATTAACCACATTCTGGCTGAAGATATTCCACCGCATCTCAGTTCTAAAGGGTTGCCCGTTTACTCGGAGGTTGTGCCCTCAGGTCCTAGTCTCTCCTAGTGGAAGCACCTATTCCACATCCACTCTGTCCAGGCCTCTCAGTATTCTGTAAGTTTCTATAAGGACTACCCTCATCCTTCTAAACTCTGTCAGTACAGACTCAGAGTCCTCAACTGCACCTCACATGATGAGCCTTTCATCCTCGGATTATTCTGGACCTCCTCCAAATCCAGCATGTCCTTCCTTAGATATGGTGCCCAATACTGCCAGCGATGTTCTAAATGTGGTCTGACCAGACCCATATAAGACTTCAGCAGTACACCTCTGCTCTTGTGGCGGTGAGGGCAGGGGGCGGTGTTGGGGGTGGGGGCAGGGGGTGGTGTTGGACAGTGTTGGGGTGGGGGTGGGGCGACGGTGTTGGACGGGGTTAGGAGCAGGAGGCGGTGTTGGAAGGGGTTGGGAACAGGGAGCAGAGGGTGGTGTTGGACGGGGAGGGAGGGGCCTCTCGTGCTTTGTGCTGCTGCAGTCTCCTGAATGAGGAGCAAACTTTAAAAACTCCAAGCCCCAGAGGAAAGGCATTTAATCGATTATCCAAATGAAATAATGCCCGCCTATCACGTTTGGATAATCAAGGTTCCCCTGCATTCCTACTTCCTGTCTTCTGCCAATCAGCCAATACTCTATCCATTTCAGAATTGTTCTTTGATCACCTTATTTAGCAGTTGTTGTGCAGCAACTTGTCAAAGCACTTCTGGAAATCCAAATAGATCACGTCCACTGGCTCGCCTTTGTCTAACTAGCTCATTAACTCCACATAGAATTCTATCAGATTTGTCAGGCATGACCTCTCCTTGATGAAGCTGTGCCGGCTCTGCCTTATGCACAACCAAGCACTCCACAATCTCATCTCTTATAATAGATGCTTGAATGAGTCCCTGTACCATGGTACTCATCCTCCCTATCGTCCCACTCTCATCCACACAGGAACAAGAATCTCCAAGAACAGAAATTGCTCTAAAAGCTAAGCACTCTTCTGGCAGCAACTGGTTGTAGATTAGATTACTTACAGTGTGGAAACAGGCCCTTCGGCCCAACAAGTCCACACTGACCCGCCGAAGCGCAACCCACCCATACCCCTAAGCTAACACTATGGGCAATTTAGCATGGCCAATTCACCTGACCTGCACATTTTTGGACTGTGGGAGGAAGCCAGAGCACCCGGAGGAAACCCACGCAGACACGGGGAGAATGTGCAAACTCAACACAGTCAGTCGCCTGAGGTGGGAATTGAACCCAGGTCTCTGGCGCTGTGAGGCAGCAGTGCTAACCACTGTGCCACCGTGCCGCCCTAAGCCGGTTACCTGGTTCTGAGGAAGGGTCACTCAACCCGAAATGTTAACTCTGCTTTCTTTCCACAGATGCTGCCAGACCTGCTCAACTTCTCCAGCAATTTCTGTTTTTGTTTCTGATTTCCCATATCCACAGTTTTTCAGTTTTTATTTAATAAGCATCTCCAATCTGTTAGATAAGCTTGAGGGTTGAGCCTTCTTCAGCACAACCTTCTAGATCCTTCTACCTGCCTTGCTGGTAGTCACGCCCCCCCCTCCCCTTCTCTCCCCCTCCCCTTCCCTCCCCATTCCCTTCCCTTCCCACGGGCCGAATTTGAGGTCATTAATCTGAGGGGCATGACTGTCTCCTGAAACACTGCATCTCCCCCTCCCTGATGTGTCTCCATGTTCAAAGCTCAGACTCCAGCTCATCAACTCCGAGTCAGTTCTTCAAGTGACCAACACTTGCTACAGATGTGGTGACTCTAAACTACAATGTGGTCCACCAATTCCCACATCAAGTAGATGCAATATTACCTGGCCCTACATCTCTATTTGAGTAACTTAGCTCTTAATTGAATCTTAGAGTGGTCATACTGATCTTTTAGTTTTTAGCCTGCAAATATTCCCCCTATTTACTTCCAATTTGTAAGTCATCTATAACAGATTCAGATTAGTAGCTATCACTAAATTAGTAGCTTACTGTTCACCTGTAATGATGTGGAGCTGCTGGCGTTGGACTTGGGTGGGTAAAGTTAAAAATCACACAACAGCAGGTTATCGTGCAACAGGTTTATTTGAATGTACAAGCTTTTGGAGCGCTGCTCCTTCATCGGGTAGCTAGTGGGGTAAGATTATAGGACACAGAATTTATAGTAAAAGATCGAAGTGCCATATAACCAATGTGATGTATTGAACAAACCTCATTGGGGATGCAGATTTTGACCAATTGATATGTAAATCCCAGAATTTCTTTCAAGTCACAGCCCTAACATCACTTAAGGTTTTATTAGAATATACAAAAAAGGTGACATCTCAGCTCAGACATTACATTAAAGGTGTGAGGTTACAGTCTGTCTGTATGCTAACCTGGAGCCAGACTTGTTCTATTTCCAAACTAGGAATTTATCAAATATCACATGGACTGACTGCCTACAGAATGTATGCATTTTGAACAAAATATAATGTATCTGCAAATATAAATCTGCAAATGTACTTTCAAATAAACCTGTTGGACGATAACCTGGTGTTGTGTGATTTTTAACTTTACCTGTGATATCACTCTTGGGCTGGGCCCCTGAACCTGGTCAAACAACATTACAAATTATGAGCCAAATAAAGCTCGCAAAAAGCACCTCGTACACTGAATTCCCATGCTGTCACACATTCCCTGAACTATATGTTCACTTGAGCTGTGTTTCACTCTGGATGGGATCTCTCACTCTTGACTGTATGAATTACACACTGTATGACTGATTACACACATCATGTGAACTAATAAAAAAAGAGAACCACTCAGGTAGATTAATATGTGCTTGTCTCGTTTCACAGCTGTTTGTGTAGACATGTGTGTAGTAACTGGTCAAAAGACAAACATCCTCCTTAGGGTTATCTACATTCTTACATTTTTGAAATAAAAGATCCTTGCATTATCTGAATTGTCTTTTACTCTGTTTCATGGTTTGTGGAGGACTTTGATCAGAAATTCATAAGACTATGACAACTAAGTTCCAACAATACTCGCATAAAATAAACTCAGTCTTTCAATCTCTGTGGCTGGCCTGGAAGAATAACTCACTGTCAATCACTTATAAACCCAACACAGCCAATGCTTACCAACAGCCCTATAATGTAATATAGCAAATGTTTGATCTCAGCAAACACTGTCGCTTCCTTGAGCAGATAGGGGTTCTGTTGCGCCATGCCGCCAATGCAGAGAAGTGCACTCAAAAGTCCATTTTCTTTTTTGTCGGATGTGGCTGGCAAGGTGAACATAATTAATCTTTTCAGATGATAGGTCAGAGTCAATCTCAGTATTGTGAATCTGGAATGACATGTAGGCCAGAGCAGATAACAGTGATTTCCTTCCCTAAAGTACTTCAGTAAATTTAAACAAAAGTATATTACTGCGAATTCTGGAATCTGAAACCAAAAGAGAAAATGCTGGAAAATCTCAGCAGGTCTGGCAACATCTGCAAGGAGAGAAAAGAGCTGATGTTTCGAGTCTAATTGACCCTTTATCAAAGCTACCTCTTTTACTTTAGTAAATTTGGTGGATTTCTACAACAATCATTGTCCCCTTTACTGAGGCTACCTTTCAAATCCAATTCTTCTATTAATTGAATATAAATTCCACTAGCTACTGTGGTGGTGTTTGAACTCATGTCCCGATTACTGATCCAGTGAGGTGACAACTATGTCACCTTCTCCCCCAAATGTAAATCAAGCAGGTAGTCATTTATGTAACTTGGTAATCTTTAAAGATTTTTTTCAGTTAATTAACAGATAACCAGAAAAATTATCCAGATCATCTTTTTAAGCCAGTTAACCAGGGCAGTGTGTAATACTAAGTTATGAATCAATTTCACCTATTAATTACTCTTGATTATAGAGGGCCAGAAAATTGTTTTCAGGTTTTGTCTTGCTTAGATTTTGCTGTCCAGCTGCCATACTGAAAGAACAGTTTGATTTTAATAATGTACTTAAATAAAAAAAAATTGTGCCCTTTGGTGGCTTTGGACAAAGCTACTGGATCTTTCTTCCATATTAGTGACAGTGGGGATTCTAATTGCAACCTAGGGAAATAAAAATAACATATTCTATAATAAACTGATAGCAGGAGTAATGAAGTGGTAAATTTAACTGTAATTTAATACAGAAATTCAGTATATTACCGAAATCTTAAATTATTTAAAAGGACAGAACGTGTGCATTGTTTTCATGGAACAGAAGCCTTGCTTCTGAAAATTAGACATCTGTTGTAGGATTTCACCTGTGACTTGGCTCACAGCTTGTATTTTTCTCTTGACAAGCCTGTTACCTCTGCAGTTAGCTCACTCTGATAAAATACTGCCTGTTTCTTTCCTTGCTGCTTTCTGAAAATCTGTCTCTGTGCATGGTACAAAAGAACAGATGGTCAGAATTGAATTTAGAGACGTGTATGGAGTCCCTTATTGCTCTGGGCAAATATGTGCATCAGGTACCTGAGGTAAATAGTCCAGAAACAACACATGAACTAATCATGTTATACATGTTACTCCATATTTATCAGTTTATAATCTTGAATTATCCCATAGAATTTCATGCAGATTTGTCTTTGCGTACATGAAATTTCTCTCAAGTCATTACTGATAGTAAATGCATAAAATGCTGTGCTGCATCCTTCTCCAGTGCTTTCATTTTTCTATCATGAGTGTACTTTGTTGAAAAGTCTACATATTAAGAAAATGAACTATGATAATATACAACCACAATTTTTTTCTGATCTTTCTTATATTCTCACATGATAGGCAGTTATTTAATATTTTATGATGGAAAATAATTTATTAGTTATTTATGGGTCATGACACATAAAAAGTATAAGTCATTGAGACAGGCGAATACTTCTAGGCTATCAGTATGACACCTGCCTTGCTGGAATAAGGGGCATCACTGAAATGGCACAAAATATGCAATGGTGGAAATGGAGGGAACCGAATGTGATTATCTGTATTTGAACCAATGAACAGGAAAAAGTGGGTCCCAAGGTCAAGGTTTTCATGGAGAAAGGGAGGAAAGTAACAAGCAAGATATCATACATGGTAATCTCTCGGTTACTCCGAGTAGCATGTCGTAATAATAATCAGACAATATTGCAAATTAATGTGTGGCTAGAGGTATGGTGCAGGATGGAGGCCTTGACACCAGTACTGTGGAAGGATGATCTGCTCAAGATAGATGAGTTCTACCCAAACAGAGTTCAGGAAATTATCTTCAGGAAGATTAATCAATGCTATGGAGAAAACTTAGATATTCTCCTGGCTGCAGTAATATTATTGTACCTGACAGAATATCTCAGGCAAAAACTGTGTTTGTAATACTTGACCTTGACTGGACAGGTTAGTTAGCTACCAACCTACTTTTTTAACTGAGTAATGCAATCAAGTTGCAGAAGATCAAGAACATGTGTCCAATTTGCCGAAAGAGGATGGCTTCATTTGATTTTATTACTTAAGTAGCCTTATGGACACCTTATTGGCACTTAATTGGTAGCAGATAAAGAAAATTGCCTTTGATAAACAAGTGAGCTATTATTATTTTTTCCTCAGGATCTGGATGATGTTCCTACTTAGTCTGAGAAGATACTGGTTGCTGTTTCTTTGAACCACTGAAGTCCTGATTTTGATCTTGTTCCTGTGATTGTGGTAGATAGGGAATTTCATGATGTTCACCCAGTGAAGATGAAAGAGCAGCATTATGCTTTTGAGCCAGAATATCTTTTGACCTAGAGAAGAATTTTAAAATACTTGTTATTCTTTAATTGCTGCTGTTTTCTTTCTTGGTGGTTAGAGTCATATATCTGTGAGTTACAGTCAACATAGAGTGATGAATTATTGCAAAATATCCTGCCAAGTACATACATAGTGTACCAATATTGAAGGGTTGAGAATCAAGTCCTGGTGGTAGTCATGCTGATTAAGTGACTACGTTGTCTCTGGTGGTGTTAGACTTCATAAGAATTGTGCACAAATCCAACTGTTTTGTTCTGTTCTGTTCTGTTAGATCTCTATCTTGAACAGGAGTAGAATCTAGAGATAAATGAACAAGAATATTCATAAAATTTTCTGTATCTGCCTTGGTCCTATATCCATGATATTAATATGTTTGGTTCCCATGACCCTTGCAATAAGAAATAAATTGTGTCATACTCGATAATAGTGGTGTCATTAATCAGTGGAGGTAGTTGGACTTGTGGCAATGCTTTGAAAGTTGCATTTGAAAGTTGAGAGGGATGGGCAGTAAATGCTGGCCTAGACAGTGATGCCCTCCTCTGAATGAATGAATAAAGAAAAGTTATTGCCCAACCCTAATTGTTCTGAGTTAATGGTTTATGGGCCTTCTCCTTGTAGCTTATCAATCTCAATAAATTGATGCCAGTCCACCATATTGGTTGGTACAGAATTTTAATACACTGACCCAGTGATAATGAAGAAAGATCGTCATTGACCAGCACTGATGGGGTATGAATATAACTTGCCACTTATGAACTTAAGAATGAATCTTCTCTTGAATGAAGCTGAATAGTGGAATCCCTAACAAAACAAAAGGGCCATTCTGGCTGTATGATTGCTGGAAACGTTTGGCTAAATAAATTTCAGATAGTTGAGCCAAGGATGCTTGCTTCTGGAATTCCTGGGAGTTCTCATGGGTTCTGGGGTCACGTGGTGTCATCCTGCTACATTGGAGGGTATGTGATTTATATTTTTATGTGTGTGCGTGCATGTGTATGTGTATTACTACTGGGTGCTGTTTATTTTTGTGAAAGGTTTAAAGTTTAATTTGGTTAGTCTTTCCAGAACCATGATTTTAATCTAGCATGTGCCTCCTCAAGTACTCATGGGGTCAAAAGCAAGTAAAGCCTCTCCTTTAAAAAAGAGATTGTTCAAGCAGTTAAGCAAATCGTTTACGTAAGTGGAAAGTGTAATTTGTGAAACTTTCAGAAATGTTTCTTTAGAACTCTGCAGATCAAAAGACTGAGAAAATCTAAGCTCTCAGTTGTATGTAGTCAAAGAAAACAGGCCTATAGTCCATGAGATTGGAACAGAAAAAAAGCACTTAAGTCCAACTGATAGTGAAGGAGTTTCTATGAATTTTGAGTATTTGTAAAATTAGGGATTTTGTTTTGCCTTGTGTTTTGAAAACTTCCAAACTGTTTATTTTATTTGTGTAATAAACTTCTGTTCCATTGTTAAAACCAAATCTACAACCCTGTGTGCTTATGATTCAGTAAAAGATTGCTGTGTCAAATTAAGAGAAAGATGTGATCTATCAGCCAGACTACATTCTGGGATTTGATTTAAACTCTGATCCTTTTAACGATGGTGCGGCAGAAGTGTTTGCCGTAACAGAGAGGTTATGCCTGCACTATGCTGCTACAGCCCTATTTATGCAAGATAAAATGTATACTTTTGCTAAATGCTAAATTTGTCTTTTTCTTCTGGAAAATCTTATTTTCTGTTATTTCATTTATCATATGCTGACCGCTGGCAACCCAAATACTACTTTTGTTTAAGAATATTGCACTTAAACTTGAAGGTTTGAGTTAAGTGTTTGACATAAATTCTGGCAGTTTGTAGAATCTATAAATGCTTGAAGTTGTAAATGAAATTGCACATTTTATTCTTGAGTAATTAATCAAGTTGTGCTTAACAGCTTCGTCATTCAGTACTGCAGATAATTCAGCATGAGTGTATATAAGATTTAAAACACATCAAGTTCCTAAAATGAAGAAATATATTACTTCATTAAAATGTAAATGTTGTGCGATATATGTGTAGGGTAATGATCATTTGCCATGATTAGAGTAAATTAGAAGTTGGAGTAAAAATAATTTTGTTAAATGCCAGGATTTTCTTACCTGTGTTATACTTTGAATCTCTGTCACAAAATACTGCCTCAATTTTAGAAGATAAAATATTATTACACAACTTCCCATAATTGTATGGAAAACAGTAAAAACAGACTGTGGATGCCATATACAGTGCAACATAATATGACATCATTGTCTGCTTAAGAGCACGAATCACTCCAGGGATCTGAATAGAGCTGTTAGTCTAATGCTGTCAGAACAGACCAGGCTGGCAGGCCCCAGAAGCAGTGGTTGTCTGGATTAAAGGCTGACGATCAACGCAGTGTTTTCTCTCCCACTGGCTTTTGCTTATTTAAGGAACTTAGAACATGATAAAATATGCTTGTTTGTCATAAATCTCTTGATATTAAATTAGGATAATTAATTGTTAGTGATAAGTGAAACGTTCTGATGGCTTGTCCTGAGGGAGAAAAATCTCCTGAGAGACACCATATTGATTAGAAGACAGGGGAGAGATTTTCATTGCTTAGCAGTTACTGCACATCTTATCTGTCAGGAATGCAATTGTCTGACAATTAACTGGAACAACATGGTGCAAGGTGGGTTTCCAGGTAAGAATACTGAAATTTGTACAAGTCATGCTGGAAAATATGTTTATTTAAATTTGGCAGAATTGGCTTGGATTATAGGATTTTAATTTGAGAGAAATTAATAACTTCTCAGTTGGAGAAAATAGGTCTCAAGTAAATTTGATCACCGCGATAATTGGAGTGCAGTTTTCATGATTAGTTAATTGTTAAATCAACAAGTAATTTTAAAAGATGTATTTAAGAAATGTGGATCACAAGGGGTGCTTGGTGCAGCAGCTTGTAATTTCTCTCCCTATTTATGCTTTTATTTTAATCAGGATATGACTTAGAATTAGTTGGTTTCCTTTTAAATAGAAGAAAGAAGCTGTTATTTAAAAATTGCTACCCTAACAGATTTGGCTGGGTGTGGTCATACTTTTGTAAGGTGATTGACATACATTCAGCAAAATTTTGTGATTGCAGACTCTAAGATAGACGAAAGTAACTTAATTTTCTTTTAAGACATATTCTGAATTTTCTAGTATTGAACAGATGGTGTGATGGTAAATTCTGGTAGTGCATTTTAAGGCAAAAAAGTAGCTTTCAGATTTGTGTGAAAATTTCACTTTTGGAAAAGATGTCAAATTTAACAGAGAAAAAGGTATTCAATTGATTACATTTGTGTGAATGTTGCTGTGTTTCAGTACACCCAGATATTTTATATGCAAACACCTTTAAATGTGTATTTTATCAATTACAAATTTTAGTTTGCATCACATTTATCTTTTTAAGCAATCTTAAAGATCCTAGCAATAGGGCCTCAGGACAGGATGATACTCTCTTCTAGAAGATGGCATTCTTTAATTTTGTACACATTAAGAAGTGTATTTGTTTATTGAATAGTCAGTTTGATTTGAGTTATAACACAACAGGTAATTTTCAATATTTGCATTCACCGTTTGGCTTTGGTCAGCTTCTGTTTGTGTCTGATCCAAACAGTGGGTCTGAAAGCATCTCCAGAGCAAGAAAAGGAGTCCATATGACATTATTCATAAAACGACCTATCTAAGGATGTTATGACACATCTCTGGTGCAGGTGGGACCTGAACTCAGGTAGGAACACGACCACTGCACCACAAGAGCCCCCCAGTGAACAAGCATTGTATGTTACATAGATGTTATTGCACACATCTAGAGTAGCTGGGACTTGAACCTAGGTCTCTTAGCTCAGAGGCAGGAAGACTGAGTGCACCACAAGAGGCTCCAACCATTTTTGTTTTTAAAAGGGCCACCTAGGTCTGCCAATATGACTTCTTAAAAAATCTGTTTTTTTTCTAATCAACCTGCTTAAAGATGTGATTTCATAGCTCTGGAGCAGTTGGAACTTGAACCCAGGCCACCCACGTGGTGGGATACGGACACTACCGCTATGCCACAAGGGGGCCTAAATAGATACTTTCTAAATGACCAGTTCAGAAATGTTATACAGACCTCTGAAGTGAATGGTACTTGAACACGGGCCTCCTGGCTCAGAGGCAGGGACATTACTGGTGCACCACAAGAGTCCCTAGACAATAAAACGTTTTGCTCTCCTTTTTTATACTTAACCTATTTTTCTAAACAACCTGTTAGGAGATGTCATTGCACATCTCTGGAGCTGGTGGAATTTGAACCTAGCCTTTTTAGTCCAGGGCTATGATACGACCACTGTGCCACAAGGGGGCCTCCAACTAACCTTTTTTAAAAAAAACTAGTCACCACCTGACAGAAACACCCATGTTGCCAATCAGTTTTCCTCATCAACCTGTTCAGAGATGTTATTACACACCTCTGCAGCAGGTGGTACTTGAACCTGTGTGTCCCAGTCTCAGAGTAAGGACAGTCTGTGCAACACAATAAGGCCCTCCAACTAGTATTTTTTTTAAACTAGTAACCATCATCAGTAGTAACAATTGAATAGTTACATACAGTGCCTGCTTGCGACCCCAACTAGCCTAGTTAATTATCTTTTCAAGTAGCCTATTTTTCTAATCAACCTGTTGAGAGATTATGCACCTCTGTAACCCCCATCCAATATGACTTTTCTTTAAAAGTAAAAATATAAATTAGCTGGGGTGAATTAACATGCAATAATCTCTTTGTGTAAGAAATTTCTGAGAACCTGTGTGATGCAAGTGTTATTTTGTCACTATTATCCCAACCCTTAATGATGTTCAAGTCTTGTTGCTGTATGCTCAGACTGCTTCAATACCTGATCAGTTTCCAATAAAATTGAACACTGTGTGGTCATCACTGAACATCCCCAATTCTGACTCAATCTTAACAACTGAAGTAACTCAAAATGATTGAGCTTAGGAACTCCCACAAGTGTTTTGTGATTAAGATGACTGGTTTTGGGAAAGTTTACCTTTGTCTAATAGCATGCTCTTCCACTGTTTATCATGCATGTAATTCTGTGGTACAGTTATAGTTTGCTCGTCTTTTAGGTACACCTGATGGTGCTCTGGGCATGCTCTCCCACACTCCTCCTTAAAGTACGGGTTCACCTCCCTCTTTGGCAGTTGTTTAAGTTCAGTTAAAAATCTCAGGAAATATTCTCAGTAATGGTGACCTTTAAACCATTTCTGATTATTATGAAATTCCAACTGGTTCACTCATGTCCATTAAGGATGGTAACCTGCCACCCATACCAGGTCTGACCAATGCTTGATTCCAGACCCACAACAATGTGATTGACTCTTAAATGTTCTCTGAAATCGCCTTAGAAGCTTCTCAGTTGTATCAACTGCTACAAAGTCTAAAAGGAATAAAACCAGACATTCCACTCAACATTGACCTAAGTACTAAAGATGGCAATGACAAACCCTGTTGAACAAGAGTTCTTATTAAGGTCTGGAACTTGTGTCAAAATTGGAAGACCTGTCTTAGAAGCCATCCTTAGTCATACTTACAAAATCCTATCTTGCAAAGTCCTAGATGTTGTTATCACCATCCCTAGGAGTATCCTGTGCCACCTAAAGAACAGACGAATCAGTGTTCATGCCACTGTGGTATACAGTCAGGATTGAATTGCCATGTGATTCCGTAAAGTTGACCTCCTTCTCTATGAAGTTTCATTGCAAGGGTTCAGACACGGACAAAGTTATTTCCTTACATTACAATCTATGCCCACGCATTCTCACAGCTGATTATTCAGCACTCCTCCACATTGGATACTACTTTGAAAAAGCTGAGGCCAGCAAGGGTTCAGGATGTACCCTAGTTGGAGAACTTCAGTGGCCATTGTCAAGTGTGGTTCAGTAGCACCACGACTGACTGAACTGTCCAAGTCTTAAAGGACATAGCTGCTGGACTGGCTCTACAGCAGGGCATGAGGTAGTTAACTGGAGTGAACAATGTAATTGTCTTCATCTTCACCAGTCTACCTGCTGCAGATGCATCTGTGCATGACAATGTTGGTAGGAGTGACCACTGTGTAGTGCTTGTGGAAACAAAGTCTAGAATTACATTTAGGGATCACTTTGTATTGTGTGGCTCTACCACCATGCTAAATGGAAGAGATGTTGAGTTGGCTATTCAAAAGTGGGTCCAGTTAGCCATCCGTGGCAGAACTGTATTCAACTGCAATCTGCAGAATCAGGGCATATTTCCACACCCTAATTCAATAGGAGAACACATCTAATGCTGCACCAGGCAAACCTAATAATCAGGTCTCAACGTGGTGAATTAACAACATAAAAAAACTTGCATACCAAACAATGGATGCAGCACATGATGGACAAAGCTAATTGTTCCCACAGCCAAAGATTTAAATCTAAGCTCTGCAGTCCTGGTTGATCCAATCGTGAATGGAAGTAGAAAATTAAACTTGATGAAGGGCTCCGGCCCACAATGTCAATTCTCCTGCTCCTCAGATGCTGTCTGACCTGCTGTGCTTTTTCAGCAACACACACTCGACTGATCTCCAGCATCTGCAGACCTCACTTTCCCCTAGTTCCACAAATTTCCCTGTCCTCAGTCATGGGCACATTGTAAATCAGTGCGAAAAATAAATCTGAAATATTTACAAAAATCTTCAGCTGGAATTAGTAAATGGACGAATTGTCTTTGTTTAAAGTCAAAAAATGTTAGGCTGGAAAAGCATAGCAGGTCAGGCAGCATCTGGGGAGCAGCATAAGTTCTTCATCAGGATGCCAGAGTGGTAAATATGATGGATAAACTTGGCTAAGGGCATCACATTCCTGATGAAGGGTGTATGCCTGAAATGTTGATTCTCCTGTTCCTTGGATGCTGCCTGACTTTCTGTGCTTTTCCAATGCCACACTGATCTCCAGAATCTGCAGTCCTCACTTTCTCTGATTCACCTTGGTTACCTCCTCAGGTTCTCAGCTGATGTGCCCTTAGCCAAGTTGATCTAGAACAGATACCACCCTGGCATTAACTCAACAACTCTGTAAATTGCCCAGGCATGTGCTGTGCACAAAAAGCAGGACAAATCTAATTCAGCCAATTACTCCATCAGCCTATGTATGATGGAAAGGGCTGTTGACCGTGCTATCAAGCAAATTCAGCGCAGTTCACAACATTATACAGTCATCAGCAAACATTTCCACATTTGACCTAAAGATGTCAGACAGATCATTCATTGATGAAGCAGCTGAAGATGTTTCAATCTTGGATATCATCCTGGGGAACTCCTGCAGTCCTGGAACTGAGATGTTTGATCTCCACGCATCCACAATCATCTGCCTTCTTGCTAGAGCAATTTGGAGATGGAGCCAATGGGACAGTTATTCCCCATTCCCATTTTTCACTAACTCCTTGATGCTACACTCTGTCAACTGCAGTCTTGTTGTTAAGGGAAGTCAGTCTCACCTCACTTTACCTTTTGAAGTTTAGCTCTTTTGTCCATATTGGCCCAAGGCTAGAGTGAGGTTGGGAGCAGAGTGGCCCTGACAGAGCCCAAACAGAGAATAAGTGAGCAGATTGAAGTAGTCCATGACCATCTGCAGCAAGACCTGGACAATGTATTGGCTTGGACTGATCACTGCTAAGTAAAATCTGTGTCACACAAGTGCTAACCAAAGATTATCTCCATCTCTTTTTGAGATTCAGTTGCATTTTCTTTCTTGTATTCCCCAGTTACAAAATCATGAGGGTTACTATTGACCAGAAACTGAATATTGTGGTGACAGGAGCAGGCCAGAGGCTCAGAACTGTGCAAGAAACTCACTACCTGACTACCACCTAACTCCCTAGTTGTTCTTCATTTACAAGGCATGAGTCAGGAATGTGATGGAATACTAGGAGAAAGTGAGGACTGCAGATGCTGGAGATCAGAGCTGAAAATGTGTTGCTGGAAAAGCGCAGCAGGTCAGGCAGCATCCAAGGAGCAGGAGAATCGACATTTCGGGCATGAGCCCTTCTTCAGGAATGATGATTCCTGTGATGGAATACCCTCAACTTGGATATGAGAAGTAGATCTCCAACCACTCCCAGGAAGTTTAACACTATAAAAGACTAAACATCCCACTTGATTGGCTCACCATCATTATAAACTTTCACCTCACCATCAGCACACAGCGACAATAGTTTATACTAAGATGTATTGCACCAACTCACCTAGGCTGCTTCGATAGTACTTTTCAGTTCATGATCTCTACCACCCAGAATGACAAAGGCAGCATGGGAGCACCTCAATCTGCAGATTTACCTTCAAACTGCACACCAGCGTATCTTAGAACAATATTGCCATTCTCTCACTGTCCCTGGTCAAAATCCTGGTGCTCCCTTTGTAACACAACTTTGCGCCTTGTTGAGACCATACCTGGAGTTTTGTGTAATTTTAGGTCTTCTTACTAAGAAAGGATACATTTACCAATAGGAGATTGCAAAGAAGAGTCATCCAGAATGATTTCTGGGATGACAGGATTGTAGAATGAGGAGAGATAGGTTGACTAGGTTTTTATTCACTGCAGTGGTCAGTCAGCTCAGTTGGCAGCACTATTGGTTTGTGATGCAAAGTATCGCCAACAGCATGGGTTAAATTCTTGTACCACCTATGGCCACCATGAAGATCTTGCCATCTCAACCTTGCCCTTGCCTGAGGCATAGTGACCTCTGGATTAAACCAGTCAGCCCTCTCTAATGAGGATCATCAGGCTGATCTCCCTGGGACCTATGGTGATTTTATTCACTGGAATATAGAAGAATATTGAAATATATAAAATCCTGACAGTGCTGTTCTGACTGAATGCAGGACTTGTGTTTCCCCTGTCTGGGGAGGTGTTCCAGACCCTAGGATTCATCGTCTCCAATATGGGGTCGATCAATCAATTACCCCAATCTTAATGATGAACCTGTGAAATTATTTACTGCATAAAGCTGTGGAGGGCAACTGACTGAACATATTTCAGAAAGAAATTGATTTCTCAACACAAACTCATTAAGGGATGTGGGGAGTGAACTCAGAGTGCATTGGCCTAGTTATGCAGTTTCTCATCATAGGACAAGCCTCTCATCAAATAATTTAGTGAACTTTACTCGACTGCCTCCAATGAAAGAATATCCTTCCTTAAATATGGAGACCAGAACTGTATCCAGTGCTCTTCGTGTGGTCTCACCAAAACCTTGAACATTTGTAGCAAGATTTGTTTATTCTTGTAGTCCAGTCTCCTTGCAGTAGACACTATCATGACATTTGCCTTATTAATTATTTGTTGCATTTATTTACCCAATATTATCTGATATCCTCTTGAGTGCCTCTGTTGAACCTGCCTTGATCATTCTTCCAGGCTGTACATTCCAGAACTAAGGAAGTAGTAAGGAAAGAAAAGCAGAATGTTTATTTTACAAAGCCACTCAGTTTTCTTTCTCAATTCACATTTGTTCTCTTGCAAATAAGTTGAATTTCATTCTTGATCCTTTTACAAGCGGGAACAGTTTCTCCCTGCCTACTGTCTGCTCTCCTCTTAATCATCTCAGGGAGGAGAACAGTCCCAGTCTCTTCAATCTATCCTCATAACTGAAATCCCTGGAATCATTCTTGTAAATCCCAGTGTGTTCATATCCTTCCTAAAGTGTGGCACCCAAGAGTGTACACTCTACAGAGGAACCTCGATTATCTGGCATTCTATTATCCATTTATTGGATTATACAGCCAGACCACAAGGTCCCAATGCTCTGCTAAACTATGTTATCTGGCATTCGCTAATCTGCAATTCGGTTAACTGAATGAAATACTGCTCACATGTGTCCTTCGGATAATCGAGGTTCCTCTGTATTCCAGTTGAGGTCTAATATTCATGTTTACTTTCTGTATTCCTTGTAAGAATATACCCAAATTCCTCTGAAGGTGAACATTTATAAATTTCTTGCCTTTTAAAATAACATTCTGCTTTTCTGTCCTTAATAACAAAGTGACTAATTTCATGCATACTCACATGCTATTCCATCTGCCACCTCATTGTCCACTAATTTAAACTGTTTTTTTTTGTTGCAGCCTCTTAGTGTGTTCGCCATTTGTAAAAATTGACACATTACTTTTTGTCTTTTTGTCAACAAAACAAGTTATAAATAGTGAAGGCCGTAGCACTGATCCCTCCGGCACTCCACTAATTTCAATATGCCAACTGGAAAATGATCCATACCCTCTGTTTTAGCCTATTAAGTGAACCTTTGTTCATACTAATATATTACCCCGACTCCATGTGTCTTAATATTGTCTATTAACTATTTGTGTGCACCTTATCAAATACCTTTTTTTAAACGTCATGCATACCTGATCTACTGATTTCCCTTTACCTACCTTACCAGTTACATTATCAAAAAAACCTCTAGTGTATATATGTCAAACATAATTTCCTTTTTGTAAAATAATATTGACTTTGATCACACTATGATTTTCTGGAGCATTATCTTTTTTGTCTTTCTTAATAAGTCTCCCAGCATTTTTGTGACAGTTGACATCAAACAAGCTGGAACTGAGTTCCCTGTTATCATACTTTCCTCTTCCCTAACTCTCATTTGCTAATTTCCAATCCACTGGGCTGTTCTAAAATGTGGGGTAGTTTGGAAAATCCAAACCAGTGTATCCACTACTTTGCATCAGCCTCTTTTAGAACCCTTGGATGAGGTCCAGGGGAATTTGTTGGATTCCAGTTCCATAAGCTTCTCCAATATTTTGTCTCTGCTGATGTTAATTACTGTAAGTTCCTTGCTTTCATTAACCCCTTGGGATTACTATTCATCGCTACCAAATATTTTATGTCTTCTGTGTGACACCAGGCATAAAATATTTGTTTAATGTCTATTACATCCTCATTTTGCAGTGATGATTTATCTTTGGAACATAGGAATAGGAATGGGCTATTCAACTCATTGAGCCAGCTCCATCATTCATTTAGATCAAGGCTAATTATTTACCTCAATGCAACTTTTCTGCACTTGTCTCCTGATGTCTTGATGTTAATAGTCTCCAGAAAACAATTAATTTCGATGTTGAAATTGCTGAATGAATGAGCTTTCACAATTCTCTGAGATAGATAAGTCCAAAGAGTCAGTACCCTTTGAGGGAAGAAATTCCCCATTTTAGACTTAAATGGCCTACCTAACCCTGTGATTATGTCCCCTAATTTTAGCCTCACCAACTGGGAAAACATTTTATCTGTATCTCCCTGACAAACATGGTAAGAAAGTTGTAAATTTCAATGCGGTCATCCCCAATTCTTTGAAACTTGAGGCAATATCGACCTGGTCTACTCAATCACTTTTCTTAGTACAATACCACTATCCCAAAAATTAATCTGATGAATTTCCTTTGCACTTCCTGTATGGCAAGTATACCCCTCCTAAGACAAGAGGGTCAAAATGGAACATGATAATCAAGGTAAGGTCTCACTAAAGCTCAACAAAACTGCAGCAAAATATCTTTACTCATGTACTCAAATCCCTTTATGATTACCACCAGTGGATCATTTATCATCCTAATTGCTGGCTGCACCTGAAAGTTAATTTTAAGTGAATTTTAAGTTACCAGGAGCTCTTAATTGAAATGTGATTAACTGTCTTAATTTTACTTTTTAATATTATATATGACTTCCATCATTAATATGCATGTCATGATAAGGTGACTTATTAAACTTTTTACTGTATTTTTCATGTCAAAGTACACTTGACAATTAATTTAGATTTTATTCTGTTCTGATTCGTGAGCACCCAGGGTCCCTTTGCATTCATGCATTTCCTAATCTCTCACCATTTGATAAATATCTGTTTATTTACCAAAGTGAACAATATGACTCTGCTTCACATAATTCAATCTTTCCTCATTCATGTAAGTTATAGGATACATAAGGTAACCCAAGGAGAACTCTTGAGATACCTCATGTATCCTTATAACCTACATTACCATTTATTTATTTTTATTTTACTTACAGTGTAGTAACAGGCCCTTCGGCTCAACTAGTCCACACCGACTCTCCGAAGAGTAACCCTCCCAGAACCATTCCCCCTGACTAATGCACCTAACTCTATGGGCAATTTAGCAAGACCAGTTCACCTAATCTACATATCTTTGGACTGTGGGAGGAAACCAGAGCACCCGGAGGAAACCCATGCAGACACGGGGAGAACGTGCAAATTCCACACAGACAGTTGCCCGAGGCAGGAATTGAACCCGGGTCCCTGGCGCTGTGAGGTAGCAGTGCTAACCACTGAGCCTGCGTGCATAGTTTGGTGTTATGCAATGTTGGCATTCCAAAGTTCATCCAACTAAAAATCATTTATATAGACTGTGAACAAATGTGGAACATAAGTGCTTGTCTTCATGGTATATTTTGAGTAGATTAGAGGTTCTTGGAAAATGTTAACTCTTTCATTAGAAGTATAATTGCATTAAGGCTGGATCACTTGTTTGAATTCTCAAGGATACTTAAAAATGGGGTCCAACTTGGATTTAAGCTTACAGTGCACACAGAGCCATCCAACCTAACCAGCCATGAGAGCTACCAGGCTCCGTTCGAATCCCTCCTTGTGTTTCCTTAATCATCTATTGGCATGACTCCCTCTTGTCTTCTCCTCATAATTATTTAGCTATATCCTGAAATGCAACAATTCTATTTGTTTTAACCATTCAGGGTTAATTACTGTAAGTTCCTTGCTTGCATTAAAGATGACATTCTTACCACTGTTTCTTCTGATGAATTTCCTTTGCACTTCTTGTTTGCATTCTTAATGATGGTCTTATATTAATCACCCCTGGTTTGGCCATTCCCTTTTAATGGAAACATTTTGAAAGTTTCTTGATCATTGGCGATTAAACATGCAGCTGAAGATTTGCATCTGAATCATATGGATCCATGCAGGAATTGCACAAGAAGCTTAAATTTGATCTGCTCCTGGGGACCCTGAGTGAATTAGAGGTTGAGAAAGATCTGGAAAACGTACCATGCAAATGTTGGGCAAATTTGTGTTTTTCTAACCTGCAAAGGATCCCTTTGCACCTTTGCCCCATTTTAGATTCTTACTTTCTGAATAATATGCAATGTCTTTGTTTGCGTTCCAGAATGTGACATTTCAAGTTTAATTGTATTAAAATTCAATTATTGGAGCATTCATTGAAAGGAAGGCACTTTAGACTTTTGTAACTTTACAGTTTAACTGGTCCATTTCAAATTAGCAACACCAGAAAAGTCAAGAGATGAAACTAATGTCAGTGATCATGTGGTTAAAGTTTACATGCGCAGCATATAGTGATTCAACCAAGTCAGAAGACGTGACCTACTCTTCTCTTGAATCCACTCCTATGTTGATGACAACAGAGTTTAAATTTAAAAGAGAGGTGATGGTCTCATAAGAACAGGAGTAGGCCATTCAGCCACTCAAGTTTGCTCTGCCATTCAGTCAGATCATGGCTGACCTGTGACCTAACACCTATACCTGCCTTGGGTGCATATCCTTGCTTAATAAAGCTTTGTCTATCACAGATTTAAATTTAACAATTGAATTAGCATCGATTGCTGTTTGGAGAAGAGAGTTCCAGACTTCCACGACACCCTGCATGTCGATGTATTTTCTAACATCTCTCCTCAATGGCCTGGCCTTAATTCTTCGACCCTGGAATCCAGAATCTTCAACCAATGGAATGAGTTTATCTATTTACCCTGTCTTTCCCTGTTAATATCAGGAAGACCTCAATTTGGTTGCCTCTTAACCTTATAAATTGTAGAGGATAAAAGCCTAATTTGTCTCATCTCTCCTCATAACTTAACCCATGAAGTCCAGGTATCATTCATGTAAATCTGTGTTGAACTCTCTCCAGGGGTAAACATCCTTCCTATGGTGTGGTGTGTAGATCTGCTCACTGTACCCCTAAGTGGGGTCTAACTAGGATTTTGCACCCCTGTACTCCTGCCCTTTAGATATGAAAGCCAGCAATCCATTAGCGTTCCTGAATATTTTCTGCACCAGTTATGGCATTTTATAGAGCTTTGCACCTGAACCTCTCCCTCCCCCAATCCTGTTGGACACCCACTGTGTTTAACTTTGTGCCTTCTAAAAGAAAACCCCTGAACTGCCCTTTTTCTGTCCAAAATTGAAAACCTGACACTTGCTTATATTAAAATCCATCTGCCACAGCTTTGTCCATTCATCTAATCTCTCAATATTCTGTTGTAATTTTATGCTGTCACTAACACTGCCTAGAATGCTGCCCAATTTTGTGTGTCACCAAATTTGGATATTTGAATTTTTATGCCATGAATGAATATTGTGAATAATTGAGGGTCCACTGTAGATCCCTGCGGGACACCGCTAGTCCCATCCTGTCAATTTGAGTACTTACCCGTTATTCTAACTCTGTTTCCTGCCACCCAACCAGTTTTGTATTCATTTCAGTAATTTGCCTTCAGTTCTGTGGACTTCTACCTCAGCTAACAGTTTCCTGTGTGGGACTTTATCAAAAGCTTTCAGGAAGTCCATATAAACAGCATTCAAAAACTTGTCTTTGCTACCTCTTCAAAAAACATTGAGGCTTGTCAGGCTTAACCTACCCTTCCTAAATCCATGCTGACTCTCCCTGATTATCTGAAAATTTTTAAGGGTGATCAGTTATCCTATCCTTGATTATAGACTCCTGCAATTTCCTCACTACAAGGTAACTGGTCTGTCATTGCTCAGTTTCTCTCTGTCACCCTTCTTAAAGAGCAGAGTGACTTGAGCAAATTTTCAATACAGAGGTACAACTCCTGAACTCTAGAAGCTCTGAAGGAATATGGATATGGCATCAGCAATGAGCTATCCTGTTTATTTACCATCTGTGGATTGAAACCATCAGGACCTGGGAATTTAACACACTTCAGTTCCATTAATTTCCCCACTATTGATGATTTTCTAAAGCTAATTTTACTTAGACCGCGTCTCTGATCCTCTGTTAACTTCTTTGGAACCCTCAATTGATAGATGTCTTTTCACTGTGTATAGTCAAAGAGTGTAATGCTGGAAATGCACAGCAAGACAGGCAGCATCCAAGGAGCAGGACAATTGTGTTTCAGGCATGGGCCTTTCATCAGGACCCACTCCTGATGAAGGGCTTATGTCTGAAACATCGATTCCCCTGCTCCTCGGATGCTATGCTTTTCCAGCACGACACCCTTCGGTTGTGATCTCCAGCATCTGCAGTGCTTACTTTCCCTTTCCACTGTGTATAGCCGAGTGTGATCAATAAATCAGTCAGCTTTCTTATTAACGTGTCACATGGGATCCACGGTGAGCTGTTAAGATGGATTCAGAACCGGCTTGGCCATAAGAAACAGGGTAGTGGCGGAAGAGTGTTTTTCTGACTGGAGATCTGTGACCAGTAGTATTCTAGAGAGATCAGTGCTGAGACCCCTGTTGTTTGTAATATATATAAATGATTTGGAGGAGAACATAGGTGATCTGACTAGGAAGTAAAATCAGTATGTAAGTCATGCGAACTACACAACGGTTGAGGGAGCTGCAGATAGTGAGGAGGATTGCCAGATATACAGCGGGATATAGATAGGTTGGAGAGTTGGGCAGAAAATGACAAATGAAATTTAATCCAAACAAATTTGAAATGATGCATTTTGCAAGGTCTAATGCAGGAGGGAAATATAGAGTAGATGGCAGAACCCTTCGAAGTATTAACATACTAAGCGATAAAGCCATATAGATCCACAGTTTCCTGGAACTGCCAGTACAAGTGGATAAGCCCGAGGCTGGAAGAACCAATAAGCAAGGCAGAATCAGGAGGTGGAGAAGTCAGTGTTTCATGTGTAACCCTTCTTGACGACAACCTCCTTGAAATCCATCAACTGCAGGTTTTTTGTCTCTTAACATAAGTGGATGAAGTGGTCAAGAAGGTATACACATGCTAGCCTTCACTGTTTGGAACACAGAATGTAAAGATTGGCAAGTCATGTTGCAACTGTAGTTAGGTTACATTTGGAGTATTGTGTAGAGTTCTGGTTATCAGAAGGATATGGAGGCTTTGGTGAGGGTATAGGAACAGTCTATCAGAATGTTGCCTGGTTTGGAAAATATTAGTTCTGGGGAGAAATTGGATAAACTGGGTTTGTTTTCACTTGAACATCCAAGGCTGAAGGGCAGCCTGATAGAGGTTTACAAAATTATGAGAGGAATGGTTAGTCAGAGGATTTTTCCCAGGGTACAAATGTCAATTCCTCTTATGACATGATTCAAAGTTAAAAAAAAGGGGGAAATTTAAAGGAGACATGAGAGGCAAGTTGTTTTTTTACACATAAGTAACAAGTAAGTGCCTGGAATGCACTGTGAAAGGACGTAATAGAAGCAGATACAATAGCAGTGTTTAAACGATACATAAAGAAGTAGGGAATAGAGGGATACAGACCATATGGAGACAATAGGTTTTAGTTTAGGAAGACATCATGTGTTAGTAGAGGCTTGGTGGGTTGAAAGGTCTGTTCCTGTACTGTAGTCTTATTTCTTAATGAAATAATTTTATTTTTAAAAACTCATTAGAGTAAAGATGCAGAAGTTATTACCATAAGGTTTAAAATGGAACACTTACCCCAACACCCACCCACTAAAAGATGAAAAAAACACAATTTAACTCGTCAGATTATCTGATCAAAAGATTTTGTCCAGTAATAAGTAAAATCAGGAAAGAAAGTTAACAACAAATTGTTTAGAGCTTGTCTACAGCTGAAGAGCCACTTCCTTGCTGTCGTTTGCTGATGCTGGAATTTATTATTGGAGTAGATTCTCTGTAATTGGGCTGGAATAGTTCTCTTGTTGTCTTGGATACAATAGAGTTGGTTTGGAAGTCTGTCTCAAGAACTCAACGTTGGGCATTCAAATCAACCCGAGTCAAATCTAACATTTCCGTTCCGAAGAGAGTGTTTGGAAGAAGAATTAGAGGGATGAGATCGATCACTTTCTGTCCCATGGCAGCCATTCTGTTTCACTGTCAGTTCAAACTCAGCAACTCTTTTACATCCCAAGAACTTGATCACATGACATCTCTGAGCTCTTCAGAGGCTCTTTGTCTCCCAAAAAAGCAATTTGTTTTCACAGATTCAACATTATAGCTACTGTCAGTCACTGTCCTTTGCCTTGGAAAGTCTGCTTTCAAAAAAATTCACCATATTTATCCAACTGATGATATCATAAATGAATGTTTTAGATAACATGTCCTCACAACAATAGTCAAAGAAACGCAAAGGAGATTGGGACAGCAGTGGAATACATTGCTAAAGATGTCTTTCTTTATCCAGATAACTAACAATGGATCCATGCAAGAGATATCCATGGATTTAGCACTGGAAAAGAATCAATGCCGTATGTTACACATGATGTGGCATTTCTGTAAAAATCAAACAGGTTATCAACCTGTTTAACATGAATCTGCCATTGGAAGCTTGCTGGTGAAAAAGAACTTATTTATTGACCATCCGACTTCTGATTGTTTATTATGGCTGAATTAAGAAATGTTTACAGTTGGTTAATTATTTGACTTTGAATGATTTGTTGTCACTTGCATTTTACAGTGAATAAGACAGTAAAATACAGTAAAAAGTTTCAACTGCCGCCACAATCTGGCACCATTTTGAATAGTTTAAGAATAAAAAGATATAACTGAAAGAAAGTCTACCTCTGTTCTGCCACCTTCACGAGTCCTCACCCAGCTCACCAACATCTGTGCCACCATCTATCCTCCACCGCCTGCGTCAGACCCACAAACAAACATTGCCACTCTTTCGTGGCCAGTTCTTTGTCACTGGGTGGACCTCACCACTGCAGCCACCAAGTCCCATGCTGAACCCACACTCACTCCACAACCAGGTGTCCTCAGCACTGGGCCAACAGCCACCACAACCAGGATTCCCTGGCTCCTCTGCCGCCTCAGTGAAGTCAGGAGTCCCCGCTCCACATATACCACGCTGCCACTGCTGCAGCCACTATCTCACCAATGCTAAGAGTCCCCGTTCTGTGCCTAACACAACTAGGAATCCCTGGCTTTGCTGCCAGACCAGTTAGCTATTGCAACAAGACTCCCATTCCAGCTGCCCTCCTCCAAGATGTCGTCTTGCCAGTGCCACCATCTTGAAGAGTCTGCTGCTGCTGCCACAACTGCCCCTAGCGCCAGGCACCAGGAGGGCATTCTTGCTACTGCTGTTGCCACCTCCAATTTTCAGGAAGGACTGCGTCCACTGCTGCCACTCCGTGCACAGCCTGCTCTCGCTGCTGCCCTGATGCTGCCAACTAAACCACCAAAGAAAAGAGAAATAAAAGAAAAAAAGGAAAGAAAAAGAGCAGAAGTAAAACGAAAAACTAAGAAATAAAGCACATTGGAGCAGATGAGCCCTGGGCTGGAGTCCACATGCAGCCCTGCTACTCCACTGTTAACTTGAAATTCAGAGATTTTGCACAAATATTCTTTTTAAGAATCTTGATCTTAGTTACATCTTAAGATATTAATTCTTCATATTGTATTATTTAGATTTATAATTTTTCACTGATTGCAATTTAGATTTAAACTAATTGCCAAAAATCCATGGCTCGTAATGCTAATAATCCTTGAGAAGTTCACATCATTTCCAGTGAAATTTCAGTATACATAGGGTTCAAGTTATTGGATAATAATATTAGACTCTAATTTGTACATTTAACAATAATACATTTGTAGAAACGCAGACAATAACAGTAGATGCTTGTATTTTAGTGTTGAAACAGATACTCACACATACTGAAGTCATTAATGTTTAACAGTTGTGTGTTGAGTATTCTGGGAGTTCCATGAAAGACTTTATTTGTGAAATAGAAGTGTGGTCCAGAGGCAAGAAGGAATGTGGTTATTTTGTAATGTCAATCACTGCTAACTGCTACTGACACCATTTGAAAGTAGGTGTAGGAAAAAAATTGCTTACTGCAGCACTGCCCCCTGGGTAAGAGCATTCCACGAAAGGCTTGTCTTGCTTCAGCAGCGCAGGAGTGACTTATCTTATTGAGGAATATTCAGCAGCTGGGCTTTAAGCTTGAAGTCAATCAGCATAATGGTTTGGAACTAAGATAACCGTGGCCAAACAGCCGTGGAAATATAAGAACATGGGAAATGCTGCCAGGTCAGTAATGTTTTAAAAATATTCTGGAAAAATGGGCTTATAATTTAATTAGCATTAAGTTTACGCATGATGTAGAAAGATGCATTGACTGTTTAAGATGGTGGTGTTAATTTTTTTTTGTCTAGACTTAACAAAATGTATTTTGTAATGGTTTTATTTACCTTAAATAAAAGTGACAGTATTATTAAAAACTCCATCTTTGATCTGTAGTTAATCATGTATATTTTAAAAATAAAATTATGCCGATGTTAAAATTGATCTTTCGCTTAAAAATGAGACAATTTTCTTGATTGAATGCAAGCTCACAAGGTTTACTACAGGGCACTTTGCTGATGCTAATTAGATGTTAAGTAATTTATAACGTGTGTGTGTGTGTGTGTGTGTGTGTGTGTATGTGTGTGTGAGTGAATAAAATGCGAATTTGTATATAAATGAGAAAGAAGTGCTAAGGTAATGAAATTGTTATTTGTTGTCATAAATTATCCAGAACCCTATCTGAAGGATGTTTAAATTCATTGCTTAGATCTATTATGATTTACTGAAAGCTATTTGAAAGCATTGCTTTTCATCTCGTACATTTCTGCATAGTCTAAATATTAAGACTGACTCTCTGTACGTACTTTTCAATTATAATGTCTACATTACTGGAAAGTTGTCTTATTAATGTTCATGATGCCACAGTATTTTGTTGACTACTGTAGTTTATCAACTGGTTTTAGATCTGTTTAGAATGCCCTGACTCCCAGCAACATCCAATGTTTTTCTGAAAGCATTAATCTTGTAGAAATTTTGTCTGTTACACTGTTTCTCATAGTAGCCTTTCTAGTAGTGTGTAAATCAGCAATATCCTTTAGAATTGTGTGCTGTATTTAAGTTCGAAGATAATCCATATGAATCAAAAATGATACAAAAAATAAGCATTGAGAGTATGTTGAGTGTCCTTAGTATGAACTGAAGATGAGCCTAATCATTTCTGAAATTCTCCTTCAACACAAGTGTTTAATGTTTAGTTTTTTATTCATATTTTTAACCTGGGTAATATTGTGACAAGCACAGTATTTTTGAATAAGTTTTGTGTGGCCTAAATAATGAAATGTGTAGTTTGTGTTAATTCTTTTTTTGCTTTGATTCTAAACCTGAGTTAAATTTGAGCACCATGTTTCACTTGCTGTGAAAATTTCATCAAGCTATTTCAGTGTCACTGCCAAGCTGACATATTGTGTTAAAATGCTTCAGTTCATTTTAAACATGAATGTAAAATTTCTCTGTGGCTTTGCATCTTTGAAAGTGAATCATCCATTTTTTCTTAGCAATAATATCATTTAAATTCGAAACTAGCCTTTGTTCACAACTTGTTTAATTAAAACATTAAACCTTTCATCAGTGACAATAGTGGGATACTGAAGATAGCCTTTTTGAAAGGTATTCCTTTCACCTCACTTCAGGTATTTTTGAGAGGTGGTGCTTAATTTGTTAGTATTGATCACTATGTTGAAAACATTATTACTTGATTTACTCCATCACATTACATATCAAATTGAATGATAATACAAAAAATTCACCAAGGCTCCTGACAGCACCTTCTAAACCCATGACCATTATCATCTAACAGGACAAAGGCAGCAGATACATGGAATACCACCACCCTCCCTGCCACTCAGTGCTGACTTGAATGATATATCACTATTCATTCAGTGTCATTGAGTCAAAATCCTGGCACTCCCTCCCTGATGGCATTGTGCATTTACTTATAGCATATGGAATGGCTGCAGTTCAAGAAGGGAGCCCATCACCACTTTCTCAAGGGCAACTAGAGATTTGCAACTAATGCTGGTTCAGCCAGTGATACCCATATCCCATGAGTAAATAAAAAAAGGTTTAGCATATTCAAAAATATTGTGCTTAGTACAAATGTCAAATGGTTTATTACAATACAATTTTATTTAATTAATTCATATTCAGTATAAAGAATGACAAATTTAATTTTTCTCCACTCTCTGGAAATTGTGTGCTATCTCCGTTATCTTTGCCTGAAAACATGGTTACAGTCATTCTGCTGGGAAATCTTAAATATGAATATCTCTTCCTACACTGGGTATTATGACATTGGAACATTAAATTGTGAGCCTACACTGTTGCTTAAATAATTATTATTTAATTTTCTCTGTGAATAGACTGAACAGTTCTGTTGGTGGTTATTCACTATTATAGGGACAAGAGAAGGCTACTGAGGTTCTTTGGCTTATTCAACCATAAGTGACATCTAATCTATGTCTTGTCTCTATCTACCTACTTTGCTTCCACATCCCGTGATACTCTTGTCTCATAAAAATCTTACCAATCTAATCTTTGTAATTTACCATTGTTCTAGCCTCAACTGTGTTTGCAGGAGTCATTTACAAATTTCGACTAGTCTTTATGTGAAGTTGTTGTTTTTGCTGTCACCCCTGAATGAACTAGTTGTAATTTTAACGTCAAAGTCCTATGTTTTGGAAAAATGGCATGAAATTTGCTGCGAATCATAAGCAGGGAATTGGCACTATTAATGTTTCTAGAAAATGTATGCAAGGTAAAATTACGAATTTCAAACATTAAATGTACCCAAAGTAATGTAAACGTAAAGAACAGTATTTCTTTCAGCAACAACAGTCTGTTTTCTTGTGTATGATATGATTTAAGATTGAATATTTAATTGAAAATCGCAAAGTGAAATTGTTCAGGAATAGAGTTAATACTATCTTCACTGTTTCGAACCTGAGTTTGCAAATTAAGATGTGCTTTGAACAATAAGAAAACTTATATCCCATGAGTGTCACGTAGAATCCTGTCTCAAAGCACATGACAGTATAACTACTTTTAACTAAGGGCAGCACAGTGGCTCAGTGGTAAGCACTGCTGCCTCACAGCACCAGGGTCCCAGGTTCGATTCCAGCCTTGGCCGACCGTCTGTGTGGAGTTTGCACGTTCTCCCTGTGTCTGCGTGGGTTTCCTCCGTGTGCTCCGGTTTCCTCCCACAGTCCAAAGATGTTAGATTGCCCATAGTGCTGGATGCATTAGTCAGAGGGAAATAGGTCTGGGTGGGTTACTCTTCGAAGGGTCATTGTGGACTGGTTGGGCCGAAGGGCCTGTTTCCATACTGTAGGGAGTCTAATCTAAAAAAAAATAACCCGTTCAGACAAGTGGCACATCAAACTTGAAGTTAAACTTTCTTGCCTGATGCAGGAGTATTACATCCATACCTCAAGACTTTTGTAATTGCTAAGTTTGTTTACAATACTAAAGTAGGTAGGAAAGTAACTTAGGATGAGGACATTTGGAGTCTGCACAGGACATGGGTTAAGTGAGCAGGCAGAAGAGTTGGCAGGTGAAATATATGTGGGAAATATGAATTTGTCAACTTTGGCAGGAAGAATAGAAAAACAAAATATTATTTAAATGGAGAGAGATCACTGAATTCTGAGGCATAGAGTGACCTGATTGCCCTCATTCATATGGTTGATGAATCATTGTTTAGTACAAGAGGAAAGCGATATAAAAGTTAGGACATGTTTTTACATTTGTATACAGTGTTGGTGAATCCCCCATATCTGGACTAAAGTGGACAGTATTCGCCACCTCATTTCAGAAAAATGTAAATGTGTTCAAATCAATTCAGATAATGTTCACTTGAGTAATATATAATATGAGGAAAGATTATACAAGCTGAATCTGCTTCCATTGGAGTTTAGAAGAATGAAAAATTGAAACATATACAATCTTGAGGTAACTTGACAAGATGAATGCTGAAAGGGGGTATGTCTGTTGTGAGAGGAGCTAGGAAACAGTTTAAAAATAAGGGATCTTCCAACTGAGATGGAGTTGAGGAGAATTGTTTTCTCTGAGGATCAAAAATCTTGAAAACTTCTTCTACAAAGAGTCGTGAATGTTTGGATAAAATGCATTTATGCAATACCTGGCTTCCTATAGTCATGTGACTTTTCCTTCTGCTGTAACTGGCTTTCATTTTAATTCTGTGACAGCCATGAAACATATTACGCAAAACATTATGTTAAAAGTGGCCAGCTAAGATTGTGTTGATTTTCAGATCTGTGAGAGAGACAGCAAGGAAGAATGAAGAAAAAAGTGGCTGCACTTTTGAAACGCTGGGTCAGTCAGAATGGCTGTGAATTTTTCACATTTTGCTGCTGTGGAAATTGAGGCATGAAAAACAATTAGAATTTTTCCACTTAGTGGCAAAACTATGAAATAGATGCAGAATGAACTAAAAAGCTGAAGCAAATAAAAGTCGCAACCCTCCTTCACTACTCAGGAAAGAGTGCTATAATCTGTATGACAGCCTAAACCTCACTGAAGAGTACAGAATCCATATCGAAAAAATTTTGAAGACCTTGAAGACGTATTTTGAACCCTCCACTCATGTTACCTTAGGACAGTGCATGTTCAACAATGGGCTCAGGGAGCAAGGGAGACAAGAAATAAGAGCGATAGACGCTCATATCTCACTAAATCCTGTTGAGTTTGGACTACTAAAAGGTGATCTCATTAAAGATAGGATGACTTTAAGCCCTTAAGATCCCACAACGAGAACACGTCTCCTGAGAAAGAAAAATGAACTCTCAATAATGCCGTTAACCTGAGCAGAAGCTTCAAATTTATTGATCATCTGCTCGAAAACATGGGGGAATACATGAGGCTTTGCATTATGCTCACAGACATTCCATGCTGAACGAGAGCAACATATTGTAAAGAAGGAATAAATATTTGCAGAGAAGCCAGGAGAAAGATCAAGACCAAAGGACAGCAGTGAAAATGAGAAATGTGAACATGTGCAATATGGGAAAGTAGTGCTCCAACTGTAAGAAAGTGCATCACTTTGCACACATGTTTTTAGCTGGAAAGATGCAAAGCAAAATTACTGGAGAGATGTCAGCCAAATATTTTGATGCATCAGTCAACATTATCAGGTTGGCATCATCAGACCGAATGATGCTAAATGATTGGCAACAATTAGAATTATGACTGCAGAAGGAAAGCATCAAGTGACTGTGAAGTGTTTGATGCTTTGAACCACATTATGAGCTTTCCAGATCAATGCAAAATAGCTCAAGATAGTGACTCACAAATAGAGCCCTCAGTGCAAAGTTGAAGCTATATAATGAAATTGTATGCATCCCAAGAAGACAAATGATGCTTAGAGTCCAATGGAATGGAAAGAACAGAGATCTGCAGTTCGAGATGGTGGATATTAAATAAAATCTTCTCAAAGCTTGGAATAGTCATCCTATATGTGTCAAAATAAATTTGTAATATTTTGTAGCCTACTAAGGCATTGACTACTGAACAGATCAAAGAGATAAACTAAGCATCTGCTGAGGTGATTTCCAGCTGTCTTTAAAATAGCCTGAAAGACAATATGGATACTGACCCAGTAGGTCCTAAAAAAAGAAAGGAAGATAAAAAGCCAAGATATCGTTCTTCAAGGTCCTGGCCGATGATGCTTAGCAAGGAAAAGCAGAAGAAGCAATCATCACAAAACAGATAAAAATGTGTGATAAGAATAAAGATCGGTGCAAGAAGAAAAAGGTGCTAGAGGTCAGATACATGGGTCATGTACAAACGACAAAAGAACTTAGCCCTGGTCATGACAAACAGGCATGCAGTGACCAACAAATTTGAAAGAATTGCACTGATCTGTTTAATGTCTGATCCATCTAGTAAAGTTCTTGCTGAATTTGCCATCAGAATGCGGATATTGACAGAGGCTCACTGCTTAAGGATATGCAGCAGAAAGATGACAATGACTGAAGTGCCACCCAGAACATTGACATAATGTCGGAACTGATTTATTCGCACATCTTTGTTATGATCCTGAAGCAACCATTAACATATAAAAAAGAAATCCAAACATTCACCAATTATCCAACAGCACCGCAGCATAAGATTTTACACATTTTTAACAAAATCAAACTTTAATGTGAAGAGAAGTTGTAAAAGGGAAGTATCACCAATTTAATGCAGTAGTTTATAAAAAGATATGTTACAACCTCAGTTTTTTTTTACTCTTTCACCCACCTTGTACCAAAGACATGTTTCATGAAATCGTAAAGGTTCATTCACTTTTCCTGGGGCCAGCTAGTTATGAACAGGAATATGCAATTCAGCCCATTGAGCCTTTCTGCTAAATGCAGTCTCACCAAGGGCTTGTACAGTTGCAATGAAACTGTCCTACTTTTATTCTCTATTCCTTTAGGTATAAATGCTAAGATTTCAGTTGGCCTTTTAACCTGCTGTGCTTGCATACTGTCTCATGCAATTCATGCATGAGGACACTGAAGCATTTTTAAGTTTCTCTCCATTTGGAAAATTATTTTTTTTTTGTTCATTGGTCCAAAATAGATTACCTCACAATTATCCACATTAAATTTCATCTTCCAAATTTTGCTCCATTCACTAACCTATCCATATTTATTTGTAAATTTATCATTTCTTCAATGTGACTGGATGAGGTTATTTATGTGTTTCTACCTGTTGTTATTTTTTTAACATGTACTGCAGACCCAGTGTAGCAGCAATATTCTTCAGGACTTAGCCATCCCAATTAGTGTTGGTGCTGTTGAGACAATGGAAATTGAAATCCTCAACGAGGGTACATCTGTATCCTTGCCACTTGCCATGCTCAGTATTTACTGAAGTAATCTTCAACGTGGAACAGTATTCATTCATCAGCAGAGGGGCGAGAGTCTTGTAAATAGTATTCAGCAGGAGATTTCCTTGACAATGTTTTACCTGATGCCATGACACTCCATAGGGCTACCTTGTCAATGCTGAGCACTTCAAGGGCAACACTGTTCCAATGTTATACCACAGTGCTGTCACCTCTGCTGCGTCTGTCCTGCTGGTGAGATAGGACTGACACAGGTGTGGTTACAGTGTTGTGTGGGACGTTTTATGTAAGGTACAATTCCATGATTGAGATTGTCAGTCTGTTGCTTGACTAGTCTTTAAGACAGCTCTCCTAATTTTGGCACTAGCCCCCAGAAGTTAACAAGGAGGATGTTACATGATGATAGGACTGTTTACTGTTCTTGTTTGTAGACGTGATGTGGAGGAGCCTGATGGTGTTGGACTGGGGTGGATTCGATGTCAGATAGTTGATCTGTTTCATTTCTTCTCCAGGTTTACTTTAGAAGTTTGGTACAGCTGAATGATTTGCTAGGCCATTTTAGAGGGTAGTTAAAAAACAACCACACTGCTGTGGGTGTGAAGCCACATGTAGGGCTGATGGGGTAAGGGCAGCAATTTTCCTTTCAAGGACATGTGTGAACTTAATGAGTTTTTATGGCAATCAACAATGGTAACACAGTTATCATCATTCGTCTTTTATTTCCAAATTTTTATTTTAATTCAAATTTCACCTTCTGCTGTGGTAAAATCCCCAGACTATTACTGAATTTCTGGATTACTAGTCAAATGGCAATGATGCTATTATCTCCCCACTTCTACTGTCAGTCTGGCTTTATTCCTCAACTTCCAAGAAGCAACAAGTGACATAACACCTAAACTTGGCACAGTCCATGAGCAGTTTTCCAATTGTCAACCAGTCGTTAGGTTGGCTGTCTGTTCTCAGCCATGTCTCTTAACCAGTCTTGTCTACTGACCGTGTACAAACTGAGTTCACAATGCTAAACACAAAACGAAGAACCTCTCAAAGCATTTCCATAGCAACATGACACACATGGCTACCTCTCAGGTAGAAAAATAATTGACTATCTTTTACTTCCAAAACTTTCCTTATTTCTGGGAAACCAAATTCAAGTCACTCCTCCGCCTTCTCTTTTCATATAAAAGAGTACATGTATGTTCAGTCTTTTCCGGTAAATATATTCCCTATTCTGATAAATCTTTTTGTGCCTCTAAATTCTTAGTGTAAGGCAACTATCACTATCAACAACACTAATACTAGCATATGTGAGATAATTCTGATGTATGGTGGATTTGTACATTAATCCTCAAAATCTGGATGTCATCCCACCAATTTTATGACTTTGATTTCTTTGCATTTTGTCTTCTAATGGGACAACATAGTAGATAGTATGTGTTAAGTGACCTTGCCTCAGTGTTATCCAAATGTTCCAGTGATGGTGATACAAAATAAATGAACTGGTTTGTGTGTTACTCAACCTCATCTCAAATGTCTTCCCTGACATTAAATGTACATCCACCAGTTCTGCCCTCCCCATACTTGATGGTTCAATTTTCCAATGCTGTCAAGTATGTTTGTGTAGGAAGATGTCTGGGATGTGGTGATGCCATGCTTTACCCACATAAGCAGCCTGGTTGGTTCCATATGGGCTGGCATTGCCTCCATGGAGCAGTTGGCAGTTAGATTAAATCAGATTTCACCTTCTCGATTGCGTAGATTAGATGAGGGCACTCTATTGTGGAGCTACCAGTGTTGCACACTTTTAATTTGACCTCTAACATATTATTACCACATTTGGGAGTGTACTGTGGTGCCTATCATTTTACCTTTCCGTAACAACCCCTATGTTCTCGATCTTATAGCTGTAGTGAAGTCAGTGAGAACTGACATAGTTAATAGCATTCCAGCAATGCTCCCCCTTTCACAGTACAGTCAGAATTAGTCAAACGCACATTGGCTAATCCTCTGAGTTGCCAGCTAGTTCTATTAGATCCCACTTACCTCATAAGATTACTAAGTTGCTAATTTTAGACTAAAATCTGCTTCCATCACATGTTCTTAAATTTAATGTGGACACTTAGCCTTCCCAATTTCCCAACAGATTGTGCCTTTTGTTTCATTAATCTGCCTAAAAGGGCTGTATAAAGTTCTCTGGTCCTTACCAAGCCCAGAATAGTAATGGCATGTTTGTAATGTTTATGGGTACCAACTCATGGTGTACACTATCATAGAAGGCCTACCTCCTTTTCAGCATAAGGCCATTATCAGTTCCCTTTGTTTGGACAGGCAGGAAATTTATTCGTAAGTAGTAGTGTTGGGCGTATGTGTTGGAGGGCTCAAGTTGCTTTTGGTTGATCAACAGCCCTCTTGTTCCCTCGCTCATCCTGCCATTAGTACTGGATGGCTTCATCGTCCTCTGTACAATCTACTGATTGGGCACACCCAGTTACGATTTTACATTCATGGTGCCTGATCCTGTCTTACTTTTTATTAACCTATTTTTGTAATCAATTTGTTCGGAGATGTTATTACGTACCTCTGAAACAGGTGGGACTTGAACCCCGGTCTCATGGTCCAGGAGTAAGGGGCATATCACTGTGCCACAAGAGTCCCTCATGATCCTCTTCTAATCTACTTTCATATATGCTACATAGCTGTGCCATCTTTGACAACCTGCAGTTGGTATTTGTTGGAGATAGTGGGGATTGCAGATGCTGGAGAGTCAGAGTGGATAAAGAGTGGAGCTGGAAAAAGCACAGCAGGTCAACCAGTATCAGAGAGTAAGGGGAGTCGACATTTCACATCAGAACCTTTCATCAGGACTGGGGAAGGGAGCTGAGAAATAAATAGAGGGAAGGGGTTGGGGGGGATGGTGATAGGTGGATGCAAGTCGGAGGTCACTGTGATTAGTCAGTGGAAAGGGTGGAGCAGATAGGTAGGAAGGAAGTTGGACAGGTTAGGTCAGGTTAAGGGGGTAGAGCAGAGAGAGACGGAGGGCTGGGCCTGGGATTGGGTGGGGGTGTGTGGACATTTGGAAGCTGGTGAATTCTATGTTAAGGCCATATGGTTGTAGGCTCCCAAAGAGGAAGATGAGGTGTTCTTCCTCCAGTTTGCATGTGGCCTTATTTTGATAGTTGCGGAGGCCCAGGATGGACATATCGTCATGGGAGTGGGAGGGAGAGTTGACATGGCTCGCAACCGGAAGGTGGGGATCATTGGAGCGTATGGACCATAAATGTTCCCTGAACCGGTTTGCAAGTTTGCGCTTGGTCCCTCCGATGTAGAGGAGATCACATTGGGAGCAGATGCAATAAATCAGGAAATGCAAGTGAATCCCTGCCGGACTTGGAATGATTCTTTGGAACCTTGAACAGAGGTGAGAGGGGAAATGTAGGGACAGGTTTTACACCTCCTGTGATCACAGGGAAAGTTTCCAGGTATGGAGGAGGAGTTAGTGGAGAGTGTAGACCTAATGAAGGAGTTACGGAGGGAACAGTCCCTGCGAAAAGTGGTTAGGGGTGGGGAAGGAAATACCATTTTGGTGGTGGGGTCAGATTGCAGGTGGTAGAATGGCAGAGAATGATGGGTTGGACTTAGAGATTAGTGGGGTGGAATGTGAGGAACAGGGGGACTCAATTGTGGGGGGGAGGGGTTAGTTTAAGGGCAGAGGTATGGGAAATGGAGGAGATCCAGTTGAGGGCATTGTTGATCACGATGGCAGGGAAATTGCAGTCCTTGAAGTAAGAGGACATCTGGAATGTCCTGGAGTATTGACAGGACATTTAATATGTATGCATTTACTCATAGTCACTGCAGTCACTTGTTGTAGATCTTTTTAATCAATCTATTCAGCCATGTAGAGATAAACATCTGGGACAGTTAGAACTAGCACCTGGCCCTTCTCTCCCAGAAGTAAGGACCACTTTGCCACATGGCCCAGTTTAATTGTTAAACAAGTGTTGAAATGTGTGACAACACATGTCTAGATCAGGTGTAACCTGAGACCAGACCTCTTGGAATCACGTGTTTCTAAGTTCTGATCTGCTTGGAAGAGATTTTCTCACAGATGCCTATAACCTCAATCTTGCCAAGCATCACATATGGCAAGTGTGTAAAATACACCAAACAGTTTCATTCAGTTAAGGTCAAATGGTACAACATCACCATGGGTTCGTTGGTCCATCCTTTGATATTACCTGGAAAATATCGGGTATTCAGTCATAATCTGGTTCCTAGTTTTTTCTTCTTGTTCTCTTTGACCTTATATTGTTACAACTAGGACCACTGCTTCCATGGTCCCTATTTTCTCCCCTTTATTATCTTTCATTCGTTACACCATACATTCTAGTTTTCTTATGTTTATCCATAACAAATTTAGTTCTGGACTTTTCCGAGCCTCATTCAGTTCTTCCTGATTGCCTGATATGTTGACCATGTTGACTTTCTGGTGTTCTGAACCCATTTTTTGAGTGTTCTATACTCTGTACTTCGTACATCAATCTTCCTTTCAGTTCACACTTCTAGTGCATCAGACTCATTTGCTCTTAACACGTCAAACACCCATTAATCTTCATTTTGTTCAATATGTCATACACTTCTAATTCTCTGTTGTCGGTTCTCAGTTCAGAGTCTTACTTATTCACATGTACCTAATCATCCAGTAAGCCTGTTTATGCAATTCCCTGTGAAAATCAACCTTAACTACTGTAACTTCCTTTTATAGTCCTGCTTCCCCATGCAGTGACTAATTATCTTTTTGTATTGTATATTACTTCTCCCTGAGGTAATGTATATCCTCGCTTGCCCCAGGCAAGCATGTAATCATGCACTATTCCAAATAATACTTCCTATCCATGTCTATGTTGATTCACTGTCCTTCCTCTTTAATCCAAGTCACAAATTCAAACACACAAACATCATGCATACAAAAGAAGTCTCCCTTTATCTCCCAAACAGAGTAAAATGAATAGCACGTGCTCATAAAGGAAGGAAGACAATACAACTTTATTCAGAGACATTTCACACACAGTAAGCACTAAACAGATTGCAAACAGCTTTCATAAAATACATCAGAGACTCACACGCACAAGTTTGTTACTGTTTGTGTCATTTCCAACAGTGTTCTATATTGCTATGGTGCTTCCAATAATTTCTGCTAATCATTTTCTGAAACTTATTTCTATCCCAAGCTTGGACTCATCATTAATTTCTTTCTGCTTTGAGTATGTTGTGGACTTGCTGACAAAGCCCCAGGTACAAATTAAGTAATGATTATCATTGCTTCATTGTACTTATCTTTTGTTATTCGGGAATTTAGCTATTGACTCCTTGACTCCTGAACATATTGTTTTCTGATATGTCTCTATGTTTCCACTTCTCACTACCTCTATGATCTTGCTCTTACTTGTATGGGCATTATCTGCATCTGGCCCAGACCTTGCTGGTTATTATCACTGTTGCACAATAGCTCAGTTGTAACCACCCCAGCTCTCTTGTCAAACCTCCACCTCTCTATTAACTGTGCGCACACACCATTTACTCTGGACGACTTGTCATACAGCATTTCTAATCTCCTCTGCATTTCACCTTTCTTATTGTAGCCCTCTGCCGCCCTTCCAACTTTATCCACTTAAATTACCATGATTGCAAAGTAAATCTTTTCCACCTATGGGTGGTAAAGGTACTCACCCCTTGATCTACCCAACACACAATCGCAATGTAGCACATCCTATTTTCATCACCACAGAAGAGTGGGGGCTTGCTTCAAGACTTGAATGCTTTGTTGAAAACGAACGATCGTTATCAGATACGATCGTTATCAGATGCATGTATACAAGGAGAATTCCTACTGTCTTGGATTATCATCGAGTGTTTGACCATCAATTTACACAATTACAAAATGTTTGCTTAACCAGCTGTTTCATCTTTAATCAGACTTTTCTCCTTTACTGTAGATATTATCATCCTGTAGTTGCATTATCACATGATTCTCCATCTTTCCCCGTTCTCCCTCAGCCTTCATCTTGTCTGCACTTCATTAGATTTTTCAACTGATTCTCTGACTCTCAGACAAGCTTCTCTCAAGCTTCAGTAACTTGGGTTTTATGCCAAGTATCCCATGATCCCCTGCTGTCAGTTGCTCTGACAAAATTAATCTCAATAATGGTGAACATTAAAGACTGGATAGATATGAAAACCTATCCAGTTCACGCGTGCCCTTTAGAGAAGATATCAGTCACCTTTACCTAGTAAGGAATGCAGATTAATGTGACTAACTTAACTGCCTTCTGAAATGGGCAAAAGTGAGGACTGCAGATGCTGGAAATCAGAGTCTAGATTAGAGTGGTGTTGGAAAAGCACAGCAGGTCAGGCAGCATCCGAGGAGCAGGAAAATCAACGCCTTCTGAAATCGCCTTTTGATTTGTCAAGAAGCCAGCTCAATACCCCCTTCTCAAGGACCATAGAAATGAAGCTAAATGCTGACCATATTAATAGTGTTTCCATTCTATACTGATGGGATTTTTCAATAGAGTCTGATTGATTATTCTTGCAGTAATTTATTGCAGTAAGACAGGCAATTTTGACAACATAGCATGGTTCCTATTGTCGTCCTTTTCCTGTGCTCCACCAAAACTATATCTGAATGCCTGGGCAGTAAAAATGAAGTGAGCTTGTGAATATCATCCAGTTCCTCTCTTCATTGACCAGTGGTAATGTTTCACTTTGTACAGTTAAATCTCATCAAAATTTTAACCATTCCATGATGTTCCATTAATCTCTTTCCATTACAATGATTGTAACTCCAAATTTTAAAATCTGTCATTATGTCTATGTCATCTCATCAGCAAACTCTTCATCTTTAAGTGTTATGCATTCAGACAAAATCAAATCCACTTTGCTTCAATGGCTTTTTCCAATTGTATTTTGATGTTTAAAGATCTACACCGATGGCACAAATTCCTGTCTATATTTAAATCAGTGGATCGAATATTGCAGGAGGAGACAATTTGCTTCAAGATTCACTTTTTTATTCAGATGTTTTCCTCCAAACCCTATCCTCCCCTTCAAGATCTTTTCATAGCAAAATGCAGACATGGCATTCGCTGTCTCAATTTCTCTGATTCCTGTATTCGACCCTGTTTTTCTGTGAACTTGCAGTCTTTTGTTCTTTTAGGTCCTGAAATGTCTTGAAGTAGGAAGCATGATGATAGTTCCATTTGTATGGCCAATGGGCAAGGCTGCCTCATGATATCATGCATTTCAAAAGTCAGCACTTAAAAGCAAAAATGAATTAGATGAGAAAATGAACAATTGACCAGAAAATACCTGTGCTGTATTGAAAAAAATCTCAATGTGCTTCATCATATTTTTAGCTTGTGTTGCACATGAAAGTGGGAGCTCAGTCATCTTCTTTAATGAAAAATTTGGAAAGAAATGTTTAAAATTCTCTTCAGACATATTGTAGTGAAGCAAGTTTTTGATTGATTTCTGGAAGGTAACTAATTAGAGCTTGTCTTACCCACTGAAGCTGTATAAATAAATCTTCTATTTCTCAATATCATTTAAATAAAGCTCAAGGGTTCTAATTATCTTCCTGCTGTCTTTATCTCACCCAAGCAATAATTGTTACCTGAGAATCAGTTCAAAGTATAGCTTTTTTTTATGAAAAGCATTTTGGAAAAATCAAGGCAATAATTATATATTGCAAAGAAAGGTTTGTTTCCAATATACTGTTGAATGCTTGGCAATTGACTATTTAGTAAGAATTTTCCAGATTTTGTCCGTATTCCTTTTGTGCATGTTCATTGACTGTGATATGTTGAGAATTTCAAGCTCGGGTGCAGTTAAATTACAGAAATCTAGTTGATGAATGATGATACTGGAGCCAATCTTTAAACAGTTTTAGCTTTATTTATAGTGTGAAATATTGCAAGTATATAACTCCTAACTCAACCACAACGCAGTCTCAGTACATTTCAATATGTGCTCATGTAAAACCCCAATCAATTTCTTCCATCTGCATATATTTAACATAGTTGGTATACAGTTAAACATGTACTGTTCTGAAAAAGATTTTGTAGCAACGTATCAAGTGGTGTGTGTTTTCTAGACAGATATTGCCTAACCTGCTGTTTCTACTGTTTCATTGTTGATTATTTTCTTCAGCTACAGTAATAGCCAAAGGAAGAGCATTAACTTTAACTCTAGTCTTTTCACAGAGCTGGGTGTCTGAATAAAAATTAAGGTATCCCATAACAGAAAAATGATTCTGCTTTCTACAGTATGATTTACCATTTTATTGTTGAATATTTACGTTTGTGTTATGTTCAGTCTTATTGGATATTATGTTGTGAGAAAGAACAGTGACACATTAAAGTTTTTTGTAAACCTTTGAGCAGTTTTATCCAGTTAATTCTTATAGTTAGACAAAGTTCAGGAAACTATTCAGTCAATTGTTTTGGGATATTTTGTTTGTATTTCAGCATTAATTTATAATGTTACTAACAGTGATACAGCAATGTTGTTGTTTGCCAATATTGATATGCAAATATGCAACCTGCATTAAGCCACTTTGCCTAAGAACAAAAGACACAGCATTTCAAATTTGCCAATTTTGTGCTCATGTGTGAGCTGTTTGGACATGATAAGGCATTATAAACAGGGAAATGTTTTATCACTGATGATTGTCCCATGCCATTGCTTACAGTAAATCAGAAATTTGATCAATAAGAACAGGAATATTTTTCATTTAACACACATGTCTCCATGTAAGCAATCAGGATTTTTTTTTAATCTGATGTCGTTTTTACAAAAACATTGCAAGACATTTTAAAAGATACTGTAACACAATATGACTTGGAGGTGCCCGTGTTTGACTGGGATTGACAAATTTAAAAATCTCAACACCAGGTTATAATCCAACAGGTTTATTTGGAAGCACGAGCTTTCAGAGCGCTGCTCTTTCAACAGGTGATTGTGGAGAATAAGATCATGCTCACAGAATTTATAGCCAGTAGAGTCCAGTGACATGGAGATGTGATACAGTAAACAATCTTTTTTGATGGGATCTGCTGGTTTTTGTTCTTTGATATGTAAATTCCAGAACAAATTGCATCCTCAAGATAGCTCAGGATTTTAAACATTAAGTGTGAAGTATATCTGTGTCCCAATACTATGTCAGACTGACAATTCCTCTGTATAGTTTTACATAGATTCATGCAGTTTTTGAGCAAAATAAAATATAATTCTGCAAAAACAAATTCACCCTATAAGCTTATATGTGTGCATGTGTCGGAGCGACAGAGTGAGTGTGCTTATGCGTGTGTGTGTAAGCTTCATTAAGTGTGTGCAAGCTTCATTAAGTGTGTGATTGTGATGGGATATGTGTGAGAGGATGCATGTGTCGGTGAGAGTGCGGGGGATGTGTGTGAATGCATTTGAGAGAGACGGGGGGTCTGCGGCGGTGGTGTGTGTGTGTGGTGCTGTGCAGTGCAGTGGGGTCACCTGCAGTGTGACATGAACCCAAAGTCCCAGATGTGGCCATTCCCATGGGCACCAAACTTTGCTGTCAACCTCTGCTTGGCCACTCTGTGTTATTGCTTGTCCCAAAGTCCGCCTTGGAGGATGGTCACTGGATCACTGAAGTATTCCCCCGACTGGGAGGGAACACTCCTGTCTGGTAATTGTTTGGCAGTGTCCATTCATCCATTGTCGTAGTGTCTGCTAGGTCTTGCCACTGTACTATGCCTCAGGGCATCTTTGCCTGCAGCGTATGAGATAGACCACATTGGCCGAGTCACATGAGTACTCGACGCGTACATGTTGGAAGTGTCCCCATGTGTAATGGTGTTACCCTTGTCGGTACTCTGACACGTCTTGCAGCAGCTGCTCTTGCAAGATTGTACGGTGTTATTGTCCTGAAGGCTGGGCAGTTTGCTATGAATCATGATCTGTTAAAGGTTTGGTGGTTGTTTAAAGGTGAGAAGTGAAGGCATGGGGAAGGTCTTGGCGAAGTGCTCAATGGCGGAGTCATTCAGCTCCCAGGAAGTACTTGACAACGAAGGGTACCACCAGTATGGTGTAACTAAGTTCATGTGAGCAACACTTGTGTGTAGTTACATCTTGTGTGAGTGTAATCCATCTTTCATGTAAGGCCCCCTGTCCTGAAGAATTCCCAAACCTCAAGAGGAATTCCAGACTTTAGACACCGCAAAGTTCTTAGCATGGTTTAGGTCCACTCATTCCAACTGATTGGCTACACAAGTTGTGGGAGGCAAAGCACTCACTTTGTGAACGTCACACATGAATATACGCAAGGTATTGCAATTTGTAGAACCATAAGATCATAAGATATAAGAGCAGAATTAGACCATTCAGCCCATTGAGTCTGGTCCACCATTCGATCATGGCTAATATGTTTCTCAACCCCATTCTCCCCATAACTCTTGATCTTTTTATTAATTAAGGATCTATCTATCTATCTCTGTCTCAATGACTTGGCCTCTGCAGCTTATAGTGGGAACGAGTTCCACAGACTCGCCTGGCTGAAGAAATTCCTTCTTAATTCAAATCATCCCTTCACTCTGAGGATATACCTTCGGGACCAAGACTCTCCTACTCGGGAAACCTTTTCCCCACATCCACCCAATCCAGGACTCTTAGAGTTCTGTAAGTTTCATTGAGATCTCCTTTCAGCCTTCTAAACTGCATGATGTACAGACGCAGAGTCCTTAACTGCTCCTAATATGACAAAGTCGTTCATCACCGGGATCATCCTTGTAAACCTGCTCCGAACCCCCTCTCACACCACATCTTTCCTTAGATAAGGGGCCCAAAGCAGCTCACAATATTCATAATATGGTCTGATGAGAGCCTTACACAGCCTCAGTGGTCTATCATTGCTCTTCTATTCGAGCCCACTTGAAGTGAATGCAAACATTGCATTTGCCTCCCTAACTGCCAATTCAACCTGCATGTTAAGAACAAGTTCAGGATTCTCTTAAGTCCCTTTGTGCTTCAGATTTCTGAAGCCTTTTCCCATTTAGAAAATAGTCTACATCTCTATTTTTCCTACCAAAGTGCTTAACCTCACAGTTTTGCACATTGTATTCCATCTGTCAATTCTTTGCCCACTTTCCTAGCCTGTCCAAGTCATACTGCAGCCTCCTTGCTTCCTCAACACTACTTGTCCCTCCACCTATCTTTGTCTACAAACGAGCAACCATGCCTTCAGTTCCTATGTCGAGATTGTTAATTTATTAACATGATTAGTTGTGATCCCCTGTGGAATTCCACTCATCACTGGCTGCTTTCCTGAAAAAGACCCTTAACTCCAGTCAGCCAATCCTCTATCCATGCCAGTACCCTCCCCCTAACACCATGGACTCTTATTTTATTTAGCAGCCTCCTGTGCTGCAACTTGTAATAGGCCTTCTGGAAATCCAAATTGATCACAACCCCTGGTTTTTCTTTGTGTAACTTGCTTGTTGTCTCCTCAAAGTATTCTAACACACCCTTGATGACGCCATACTCAGCTCTGCTTTACCATGCAGTTCCAAGTACTCTGCAATCTCATCCTTAAGAATGGACTCTAAACTCTTAGCACGACCAAAGTCAGGCTAATCGACCTATAGTTTCCTGTCTCCTCCCTCCCTTTTTAAACAGGGGTGATCCTTTAGCCATTTTCCAGGTCTTCATGACTCACTCTGACGCCAGTGATTCCTGAAAGATCTCTGCCAGTCTCCCCACAACTTTCTTCAGAAACCTGGTCTGGTCTGGGTGATTTATCCATCTGCAGAACTTAGTCTCTCCAGTACCTTCACCATTGTAATGGCCATGACACTGATCTCTGCCCCCTTGACTCCTTTGAAGTTCTGTTATGTTGCTGTGGCCTTCCACTGTGAAAACTGATGCAAGGTACCTGTTCATTTCCTCTGCCATTTTTTTGGTCTCCATTGCTACAGTTCATTCTGCTGTAATGCGACAGTTATGTTACTCTACAACCTCATGCTATAGAAAATCACACTATAGAAGATCACTAGTAGAAAAATCGCTATATCTGTTCAGTAGAAAGTTCACATTATGTAAGTTTGCTCGCTGAGCTGGAAGGTTTGTTTTGAAATGTTTCATCACCATACTAGGTAACAACATGAGTGAACCTCCGGTGAAGCACTGGTGTTATGACCGTCTTTCTATTTATGTGTTTAGGTTTCCTTGAGTGGGTGATGTCATTTCCTGTGGTGGTGTCATTTCCTGTTCTCTTCCTCAGAGGGTGGTAAATTGGGTCCAAGTCAATGTGTTTGTTGATAGAGTTCCGTTTGGGATGCCATGCTTCTCGGAAGTCTCATGCGTGTCTCTGTTTGGCTTGTCCTAGGATGGATGTGTTGACCCAGTCAAAATGGTGTCCTTTCTCATTTGTATGTAAGGACACTAGTGATAGTGGATCATATCTTTTTATGGCTAGTTGATGTTCATGTATCCTGGTGACTAGTTTTCTGCCTGTTTGTCCAATGTAGTGTTTGTTACAGTTCTTACAAACTATTTTGTAAATGACGTTTGTTTTGCTTGTTGTCTGTATAGGGTCTTTCAAGTTGATTAGCTGCTGTTTTAGTGTGTTGGTGGGCTTGTGGGCTTCCATGATGCCAAGAGGTCTAAGTAGTCTGGCGGTCATTTGATGTCTTTGTTGTAGGAGAGAGTGGCTGGTGTTTCTGGATGCATTTAGTCTGCTTGTTTGAGTTTGTTGCTGAGAAATTGGCAGACTATGTTAATTGGGTACCCGTTCTTTTTGAATTCACTGTATAGGTGATTTTCCTCTGCTGTTCATAGTTCCTCTGCACTGCAGTGTGTGGTGGCTCATTGAAATAATGTGCTAATGCAGCTTTGTTTGTGGGTGTTGGGATGATTGCTTCTGTAGTTCTGAATTTGGTCCATATGTGTTGTTTTCCTGTAGACCCTGTTTGAAATTCTATTAACAAACATATTGACTTGGACCCCATTTACCCCCTGTGAGAAAAAGAACAGGAAATGACATCACCACTGGAAATGGCATCACCAACCCAAGGAAGCCTGAACACATAAATAGAAAGAGGATCATAACACCAGTGCTTCACTGGAGGCTCACTCATGATGTTACCTACTATGGTGATGAAAAGTCTGAAAACAAACCTTCCAGCTAACCGAGCAAACTTTCACCCAGAATCTCAACCTGATCTACAAATCTTCTCCAGCTCACATTATCCAAACAACATCCACAGTTTGTCAATTGCGTTATAGCCAACTCGTCCTGATGAAACGAATGTTATAGCAGAACAACCTGTTCTAGCCCAATTTTTGAGTGGTCTCATGTCCACTCTTGCCTCTTTCTTACTTTCTATTAAAAAAACTCTTGCAGTCTTCTTTTTTATTAAGCACTAGCTTACTCTCATATTTCATCTCCCTCTTTATTCCATTTTTAGTTGCTCTGTGCTGATTTTTAAAGGTTTCCTAATCCTCTCACTTCTCACTAATCTTCTTCACATTGTATGCTTTTTCTTTTGCCTTTATACTGTACTTATGTCCAAAGATATGCAGGTTAGGTGGATTGGCCATGCTAAATTGCCTAGGAGAAAGTGGGGTGTGCAGATGCTGGAGATCAAAGTCGAGAGTGTGTTGCTGGAAAAGCACAGCAGGTCAAGCAGCATCCGAGGAGCAGAAGAATCGACATTTCAGGCCAGAGCCCTTCATCAAGAATGGATGAAGGATTCTCCTGCTCCTCAGATGCTAGGTAAATACAATGACTGCAGATGCTGGAAACCAGATTCTGGATTAGAGTGGTGCTGCAAAAGCACAGCAGTTCAGGCAGCATCTGAGGAGCAGGGAAATTGACGTTTTGGGCAAAAACCCTTCATCAGGAAAGAGGCAGAGTGCCTGCAGGGTGGAGAGATAAATGAGAGGAGAGTGGGTTGGAGAGAAAGTAGCATTGAGTATAATAGGTGAGTGGGGGTGGGGATGAAGGTGATAGGTCAGAGACGAGGGTGGAGTGGATAGGTGGAAAGGAAGATAAGCAGGTAGGACAAGTCATGGGGACAGTGCTGAGCTGGAAGTTTGGAACTGGGGTGAAGTGGGGGAAGGGGAAATGAGGAAACTGGTGAAGTCCACATTGATGTCCTGGGGTTGAAGTGTTCCGAGGCGGAAGATGAGGCATTCTTCCTCCAGGTGTCGGGTGGTGAGGGAGCGGCGGTGAAGGAGGCCCAGGACCTCCATGTCCTTGGCTAAGTGGGAGGGGGAGTTGAAATGTTGGGCCACAGGGCGGTGTGGTTGTTTGGTGCGGGTGTCCCAGAGACGTTCCCTAAAGCGCTGTGCTGGGGAGGCGTCCAGTCTCCCCAATGTAGAGGAGACCGCATCGGGAGCAACGGATACAATAAATGATATTGGTGGATGTGCAGGTAAAACTTTGGATATGGAAGGGTCCTTTGGGGCCTTGGATGGAGGTGAGGGGGGAGGTGTGGGCACAGGTTTTGCAATTCCTGCGGTGGCAGGGGAAGGTGCCAGGACAGGAGGATGGGTTGTAGGGGGGCATGGACCTGACCAGGTAGTCACGGAGGGAACGGTCTTTACGGAAGGTGGAAAGGGGTGGGGAGGGAAATATAACCCTGGTGGTGGGGTCCATTTGGAGGTGGCGGAAATGCCGGCGGATGATTTTGTTTATGCGAGGGTTGGTCGGGTGGAGGATGAGCACCAGGAGGGTTCTGTCCTTGTTACGGTTGGAAGGGTAGGGTCTGAGGGCGGACGTGCAGGATGTGGACAAGATGCATTGGAGGGCATCTTTAACTACGTGGGAAGGGAAATTGCGGTCTGTAAAGAAGCAGGCCATCTGGTGTGTTCTGTGGTGGAACTGGTCCTCCTGGGAGCAGATACGGCGGAGGCGGAGGAATTGGGAATACGGGATGGCATTTTTGCAAGAGATAGGGTGGGAAGAGGTATAATCCAGGTAGCTGTGGGAGTCGGTGGGTTTGTAAAAAATGTCAGTGTCAAGTCGGTCGTCATTAATTGAGATGGAGAGGTCCAGGAAGGGGAGGGAGGTGTCAGAGATGGTCCAGGTAAATTTAAGGTCAGGGTGGAATGTGTTGGTGAAGTTGATGAATTGCTCAACCTCCTTGCGGGAGCATGAGGTGGCACCAGTGCAGCAGAGGAAGAGGTGGAGAGTGGTGCCGGTGTAATTGCGGAAGATGGACTGTTCTACGTAGCCAAAAAAGAGACAGGCATAGCTGGGGCCCATTCGGATGCCCATGGCTACCCCTTTGGTCTGGAGGAAGTGGGAGGATTCGAAGGAGAAATTGTTAAGGGTGAGGACTAGTTCGGCCAAATGAATGAGAGTGTCGGTGGAAAGGTACTGTTGGGGACGTCGGGAGAGGAATGCCAAATAATCAATGTTCTTCTGTATTTCTGATTCTATGATATGATTGCCTCTTGAAACACAACATCCAGGTAATTATACCTCCCTCCCTCCCAACTTACTTGTGTGTCAGTGTTCGAAGCTCACACTTCATCTCATTAACTCTGAGCCAGAGTTCCTTCAGGAACCAACACTTGCTACAGCTGTGGTGACTCTGAACCATAATGGGGTCCACCAGCTCTCACATCGTACAATTGCAACACATCACCTGACCCTGCATATGTTAAAACATAGGCGATGTTGCGCTGACCTGTGAACTATTCTCAGCTCGTCCCCCTACACTATCCCATCATCATCCATGTGCTTATCCAAGGATTGTTTAAATCTCCCTAATGTGGCTGAGTTAACTACATTGGCAGCAGGGCATTCCATGCTCTTACCTGCCTCTGACATCTGTCTTAAATCTATCACCCCTCCATTTGGAGCTATGCCCCCTTGTACAAGCTGATGTCATCATCCTCGGAAAAATACTTTCACTGTCTACCCTATGTAATCCTCTGATCATCTTGTATGTCTCTATCAAATCCCCTCTTAGCCTTCTTCTTTCCAATGAGAATAGACCCAAGTCTCTCTATCTTTCCTTATAAGACCTTCCCTTCAGACCAGGCAACATCCTGGTAAGTCTCCTCTGCACTTTTTCCCAATGCTTCCACATCCTTCCCGAAATATGGCGACCAGAACTGTACACAATATTCCAAGTGTGGCCGCACTAGCGTTTTGTGTAGTTGCAGCATGATATTGCGGCTCCGGAACTCAATCCCTCTACCAATGAAACCTAAATAACCATTTGCCATCTTAACAGCACTATCCACCTGGGTGGCAACTGTCATGGATCTATGTACATGGACTCCAAGATCCCTCTGCACATCTACACTGCCAAGAATCTTTCCATTGACCCAGTACTCTGCTTTCCTGTTATTCTTCCCAAAGTGCATCACCTCACATTTAGCTGCATTGAACTCCATTGCCACTTTACAGCCCAATTCTGCAGTTTATCCAAGTCCCCCTGCAATCTGCAACATTCTTCCAAACTGTCCACTACTCCACCAGCTTTAGTGTCATCTGCAAATTTATTAACCTATCCACCTATGCCTGCGTCCAAGTCATTTATAAAAATGACAAACACCAGTGGTCCCAAATCAGATCCTTGTGGCACACCACTAGTAACTGGACTCCAGGCTGAATATTTTCCATCAACCACAATTTCACTGCCTTCTTTCAGAAAGCCAATTTCTAATCCAAACAGCTAAATCACCCTCAATCCCATGCCTCTGTATTTTCTCCAACAACCTACCATAAGGAACCTTATCAAAGGCTTTACTGAAGTCCATGTATACCACGTCAACTGCCCTACCCTCATCTACATGCTTGGTCACCTTAAACAACTCAACGAGGATTGTGAGAGAAGGCCTGCCCTTGGTGAAACCATATTAACTATCTGAAATTAAATTGTTGCTTGCTAGATAATTATAAATCTTATCTCTTATAATCCTTTCCAAAACCTTTCCTACAACAGAACTAAGGCTCACTGGTCTATAATTACCTGGGTCATCTATACTGGCCTTCTTGAACAAGGGCACAACATTTGCAATCCTCCAGTCCTCTGGTACTAAACCTGTAGACAATGATGACTCAAATATCAAAGCCAAAGTTTCTGTTATCTCCTCCCCAGCTTCCCAGAAAATCATCGGATTAATCCAATCTGGCCCAAGGGATTTGTCTACTTTCACTCCTTCTAGAATTGATAACACATGTTCATAACTAACCTCGATCCTTTCTCGTCTAACATCTCATATCTCATTCTTCTCTATAATATTCTCCTTTTCCCGAGTAAAAACCGTTGAGAAATGCTCATTTAGCACCTGTCCGATCTCCACACGGTCCACACTCAACTTCCCACTTATTATTTTTATAAAATAATTCTTATTTTTATAAAACTTTGTACTGGTCTTTTAATTTGTAGCCTGTAAATGTTTCCCTTATTTATCTTCAATCTGAAAGTAACCTATAATACTCAAATTAGCAGCTAATACAAACCAATCAACATATGGTTTTCTAATGATGTCAGTCTTTCTTTTGTGCTCAGCCCAAAACATCTTACAAACTGTGAACTAAAAAAAGCCAAGCAAAAAGCAGCTCTCACCTTCTTCACCTAATTCCCACGCTGCCTCCAAATTCCCCAAACTATATATTCACACAGGCTGTGTCTCACTCCAGATGAGATCTCTCCATTCTAACTGTGCACCCCTTACCAGTTATGCGCTTTCAACAGGTCCTTAAATGGAGCTGAGGTGAGTTGTGATGACTCACGCTAGTTGAACTTCAGATGTAATTAACACCTATTTAGACCCCAGTTAGATTCTGCCACTCAATAGGATAATGGATAATCTCTTTATGTTCTGCATTGCACATTCCCAGAGTACTCCTGAATAATCTTTGATTCCTTTGGTCATAAGAATCTGTCTGCTTCTGCCTTAACCCCTAACTTTAACCCATCCTTTCTGAAGAGCTCCAAAGTTGAAGCCCCTGAGAGAAAACTGTTCCCTTCATCTAAAATCTCAAATTTTGAAACAATTTCCCATGTCTGGACTCACCCACGATCATCTCTTCCACATCTACCTTGTCTGGATCAGTCATGATCTTCTAAATATCAGTCAAATCATCCTATACATTTCTAAATGCTAGTGAAAACAAGCCCAGTGTGTCTAATCTTTCCTCATAATACGCCTCAGTCATTGCCGGCATAAATCTAGAAAATCTCTCTGAACTATGATTTGGAGATGCCAGTGTTGGACTGGGGTGTACAAAGTTAAAAATCACACAACACCAGGTTATAGTCCAACACGTTTGATGAAGGGGCAGTGCTCCGAAAGCTAGTGCTTCCAATTAAACTTGTTGGACTATAATCTGGTGTAGTGTGATTTCTTTTCTCTGAACTACATCCAATGTACTTACATCCTTCCTTAAATAAACCGCAGATGGTACTGGAAACATAATCTCACTAATGACCTGTATAACTGAACATAACATCCTTACTTTTACGTTCAATTCCTTTCATAATGAAGAACTGTATCCATTAGCCTATCTGATTATATGCTGTACCTGCATTTTTATGACTCATACTGGACCACCTAAATTGCACCTTGCAATTCCACAATTGTTGTCCATTTCTGTAATACTCATTTTTTAAAAAATTAATTCTTCCTACCAAAATGAAGTTAAAAATCACACAACACCAGGTTGTAGTCCAACAGGTTTAATTGGAAGCACACTAGCTTTCGGAGCGACGCTCCTTCATCAGGTGATAGTGATGAAGGAGCGTCGCTCCGAAAGCTAGTGTGCTTCCAATTAAACCTGTTGGACTATAACCTGATGATGTGTGATTTTTAACTTTGTATACCCCAGTCCAACACCGGCATCTCCAAATCATACCAAAATGAACAACTTCACATCTTCCCACATTGTACTCTGTCAGACTTTGGCTCACTTACTCAGCTTGTCTGCATCCATCTTTGATCTCTTTGTCGTCTTCAAATTTTCCTACCTATCTTGGTGTTGTATGCCGGTCAGCATATATTGCCCATCCCTAGTTGCCCTTGAGAAGGTAGTGATGAATTGCCTTCTTGAATCACTGCAGTCCACATGTTGTGGGTTGTCTCACATGCCATTAGTGAGGGAATTCCAGGAATTCTTTACCCAGAGAGTGGTGGGGGCATGGAATGCGCTGCCCGAGGGAGTGGTAGAGTCAGATTCATTGGCGACCTTTAAGCGGCATTTGGATAGGTACATGGATGGGTGCTTAATCTAGGATAGAAGTTCGGCACAACATCGTGGGCCGAAGGGCCTGTTCTGTGCTGTATTGTTCTATGTTCTATGTTCTATGTTCTAATTTCGCAGTGACAGTGAAGGAATGGCAATATATTTCCAAGTCAGGATGGTGAGTGGCTTGAAAGATCAGTTGAAGGTGGCGGTGTTCCATATAGCTGCTGCCCTTGTCTTCAAGATGGAAGTGGTCTTCGGTTTGGAAATTCTGTCTGAGGATCTTCAGTGAATTTCTCAAGTCCACACTACCAATACTCAACGACGGTGATGGAGGGAGTGGATGCTTGTGGATGTGATGCCAATCAAGTGGGCTGCTTTGTCCTGGGTGCTATCAAACGTCTTGAGTGTTGTTTGTGCTGCACTCTTCCAGGCAAGTGGGGAGAATTTCATTAGACTCCTGACGTGTGCCTTGTGGGTGAACAGTCTTTGGGGTGTCAGGAGATGAGTTCCTCGATGCAGTATTCCTAGCCTCTGACCTGCTTTTGTAGCCACTGTGTTTATATGATGAGTCTAGTTGAGTTTCTGGTTATTGATAACATCCAGAATGTTGCTAGTGGAGGATTCAGTGATGGTAACGTTATTGAATGTCAAGGGGTGGTGGTTAGATTGTCTCTCGTTGGTATGATCATAGCCTGGCATTTGGGTGATGTGAATGCTACTTGCCACTTGTCATCCCTAGTTGAAAATGTGTTGCTGGAAAAGTGCAGCAGGTCAGGCAGCATCCAAGGAGCAGGACAATCAATGTTTCGGGCATGAGCCCTTCTTCAGGAATGAGGAAAGTGTGTCCAGCAGGCTAAGATAAAAGGTAGGGAGGAGGGACTTGGGGGAGGGGCGTTGGAAATGCGATAGGTGGAAGGAGGTCAAGCTTAGGGTGATAGGCCGGAGTGGGGGTGGGCGCGGAAAGGTCAGGAAGAAGATTGCAGGTTCGGAAGGCGGTGCTGAGTTCGAGGGATTTGACTGAAACAAGGTGGGGGGAGGAGAAATGAGGAAACTGGAGAAATCGGAGTTCATCCCTTGTGGTTGGAGGGTTCCTAGGTGGAAGATGAGGCGTTTTTGTTCCTAGGCGGAAGATGAGGCGTTCTTGTTCCTAGGCGGAAGATGTCATCCCTAGTCTGGATATTATCCAGATCTTGTTAAAATTGAGCAGGACTGCTTCAGTATCTAAAGAGTCGCGAATGGTGTTGAACATTTTGCAATCCTTGGTGAACGTTTTCACTTCTGACCTTATGATGGAGGGAAGGTCATTGATGAAGCAGTTGAAGATGATTGGGCCAAGGACACTACCCTGAGGAACTCCTGCAGCGATGTCCTGGCGCTGAGATGACTGATCTCCAACAACCATGACCATGTTCCTTTTAGTCAGGTATGACTCCAACCAACGAAGAATATTTCCCCTGTTACTCATTCATTCCAGTTTTGCTGTTCCTTGATATCACACTCGGCCAGTGACCTTATTAGAGGTTTATAAAATCATGAAGGGCATGGATAGGATAAATAAACAAAGTCTTTCCCTGGGGTGGGGGAGTCCAGAACTAGAGGGCACGGGTTTAGGGTGAGAGGGGAAAGATATAAAAGAGACCTAAGGGGCAACTTTTTCATGCAGAGGGTGTTACGTGTATGGATTGAGCTGCCAGAGGAAGTGGTGGAGGCTTGTACGATTGCAACATTTAAAAAGCATTTGTTTGGATATATGAATAGGAAGGGTTTGGAGGGATATGAGCTGGGTGCTGGCAGATGGTTCTAGATTGGGTTGGGATATCTGGTCGGCATGGACGATTGGTCTGTTTCTGTGCTGTATATCTATTATGACTCTAAATGCAACCTTGATGTTGAAACCTTAGCCAATTTTCTGTTCTATTGACTCCAAGAGAAAATCAGAAAAGGCATTATTCACTATCATACATTTTGCATTACCATCAATACTAATTTCAAACTAATGTTGCAGATAAACACAGAATCATAAGTATTTTTGTTGTAGTTATGTGAATCCAAGTGTTCAAAATTGAGATTGCCAAAACTGTTGATTATTAGCACCTGGAGCCTGAAGTCCTGGCATATTTAACAGGACAACACAGGAAAAATTAAAGAATATACTGACCGAACCTATTTGTTTTCAGAACTTAAAACCCACTTTCCACCTTTTCTCGTGTTTCCAAAATTAACAGCTTAATAAATTGAAATTCAAAATAAGCTATTTTATTGAAATGACAAGTTCTTGCAACTGTAGCTATAATTGCATGTGATAATGATTGAAAGTTTCCCCAATGAAATAATTACTTGCAAAGTTTCAGTTGCAACAAGGTTATTTCCGTTATGTTCGCTTTAACGTGTACACACAGTTGAGGTTGGAAGATAGTTTGGTGTCCTTACTTCTAACCCAGGAGCTATGTCATGGCATGGTTGATTAATAATGATTTGCAATTTGGGTGTTTTATATGCATGAAATGGTCAAGCATTCCTGCCAGACCATAGGACTACTTTCTAATGAGAGAGAGAGAGAGAGAGACGACTGGTGGTGGTTTAACCTGAGGGTTACCTGAGGGTAAGGGGAGAGGCTGAGAAGGAGAATCTTTCATGGTAACCTTAGCCAGCGATGAATTGAACCCATGCTGTCGGTATCACTGTGCATTGCATACCAGCTACTCACGCAACTGAGCTAATAGATCACCCCAGCCCCCAGCCCCCCACCATGCAAGAAGTGATCTATTCTTCAAAGGGAAAATGCTGTTACTATCAATACTTTGGCCCTTACCGCAGTTTAAAACCCATTTGTAGTTTTCAATTATTAAGTGCAGATAAAGCTTTTCAGCCGTCGCTTTTCATACTTCAGTTGAATAGCTAATTTTTATACTGTCGCCAATTGAATAAATTTGGGCAAAGGAGAGAAATCTTCACTAATGAAAAATCTGGCCAGAGCTTTGACTGCATTGCTAGTGGGAGCAAAACTATAGGCATAATTCAATACTATAAATTTTTCTACTGCATCGCTGTTGATTTAAAGTGCTGTTGAGTCCACTCATTCAACATTTGTTACTGTTATTACTGTCAAAAAGACAGCAGTTCAACCATGACTTTAATCAGTTTTTTTCATCCTGAGGGATTACTTTGTTGCTTAGCAACCTGTGAGATTCTCATTTTGAAAAGCATGCTGTGACAGTTGCGCGGCAAGCTTTGCATAATCCTTTGCTACTGATGATTTCGAGAAAAATGTTACATATTGATTCACAGAAATACAGAGAAGGTAATTGCAATGAAGTCTCACCTTAAATAATTGAAATAAGGTTTTTAACTGTACCTTCCATACATCTGGTTTTGCAAATGGAATTTCACCAATAAAGTAATGAATTAAAAGTGTACCATTGGCTCATAATTGATATTTTACTGTGAAGCAACTCTGTGCTTAATTGAGACTGTATTATTTCTGAAAACATTATTTGCTTTCTGGAGTTGCCATTTTGAAAGAGATCTGAATCCAGTCAGCATGACATTTTAATTATTTCCACAGGCTAGTGTCACTATAGCCAGCAGGCATAGTACGTGGATGAAAGCAGACAGATACTGAGATTTCTGGAAGCTTGGGAATTTGTCATATAGAGCCCTCAGTCAATTACTGAGAGCAAAGCTACCATCCTGGTTTGATCGAGTAACTGTAGCTAATAGAAATAAGATAAATGTATTTTTAAAACTGTAAACCGTCTTTGTTGCTCTTTGATACATTACTGTTGTTTCTGTAAGTATTGCAACATCGAGCTGATTTGAAATCTGTGCTTGGAGCTAGATCATCCAGAATATGCAGTTGGCTTTGTACTCCTTTAAACAGAAAAAAAAACTCAAGTCTGCCCATGCATACAAACAGTTGTGCAATACTTTATTCATCTGCATCAAAATGGTAGACTTTCCATGTTAAATACAGATAAATCTGTTAGAACAGTTGGCTTTCTGTAAAACAAACACAATTTAAAGAAAGCATAGAACTCTGTGTAATTTGTTTTGCAACATTAACAGTTATATTGGAAACAACAACATCTGGAGTCTCTACATATGTAATTAAGCATAGAAATCCTGAATTTGCTGGTAGATTTTTTATTTCTTCGTTCACAGAATATGGATGTGTCCAGTGAGAACAGCATTTATTGTCCATCCCTAATTGCCTTTGAGCCACTTTCTTGAACCTCTGCAACCCACATGATGTAGGTAAACCCACAGCGCTGTTAGGATGGAGACTTTACTTCCCTTGTCTCTGAGCAGTTGTTAGTCTACCTACTTTCCAGTAGCTGATAATTAACAGTTAATCACCCATTTGAATCTTTTTCGTCAATGGACACAGGACAACTGATCACAGCCTTTAATTTCATTCCTTATATTTTCCTAAATATTGATATTAAGTATTAATTATTGGTTATATATGGTGCCGCAGCTACACCGGCACCATTCCCCACCTTTTCCTTCACTACATCAAAGACTGTACCTTGTTCTCCCACAAGGAGGTTGAACAGTTCATCAACATCACAAACACCCTCCACCTTGACCTCAAGTTTACCTGGACCATCTCAGACACCTCCCGCCCCTTCCTGGACCTCTCCATCTCCATTTCCAGTGACCAACCCAACATAGACATCCACTGCAAACCCACCAACTCCCACAGCTACCTGGACTACACCTCCTCCCACCCTGCCACCTGTAAAAATGCTATCCCTTATTCCAAATTCCTCTGCCTCCACCGCATCTGCTTCCAGGAGGACCAATTCCAACATAGAACATCCAGATGGTTTCCTTCTTAAAAGACTGCAATTTCCCCTCCCACGCATTCGATGATGCCATTTCCTCCACTTCATGCACCTCTGCCCTTGTACCCCACCCCTCCAATCACAACGAAGACAGAACCCTTCTGGTCTTCACCTTCCACCTCACCAACCTCCAGATACATCGCAACATCATCTGCCATTTTCACGACCTACAAATAGACCCCACCACTCGGAATATATTTCCCTCCCCATCCCTATCTACATTTCAGAGAGACCATTCCCTCTGTGATTCCCTTGTCAGGTCCACGCCCCCCCCCCCCCCCCCCACCAACCCACCCTCCCCTTCCAGCACCTTCCCCTGCCATCGCAAAAATGCAAAATCTGCACCCACACCACTCTCTTCACCTCCTTCCAAGGCCCCAAAGGATCCTTCCACATCCGACAAACATTTACCCATACTTCCACACGTCATTTACTGTATCCATTGCACCTGATGTGGTCTCCTGTACACTGGGTAGACAGGACGCCAAATTGTGGGTCATTTCACAGAACATCTCTGGGACACCTGCACTAACCAATCCCACTGCCCCATGGCTGAACACTTTAGCTCCCCTTCCCACTCCGCCAAGGACACGCAGGTCCTGGACCGCCTCTATTGCCAAACCTGCACCACCAAACGCCTGGAGGAAGAATGCCTCAACCTCTGCCTTGGGACCCTCCAACCACACAGGATCCATGAGAATTTCACCAGTTTCCCCATATCCCCTCTCCCCACCTTATCCCAGTCCCAACCTTCCAACTTGGCACCATTCTCTTGAACGGTCCTATCTGTCCATCTTCCTTCCCACCTATCTACTCCATTCTCGTCTCCGACCTATCACTTCCACCCCCATCTTCATCTACCTATTGCATTTCCAGCTACCTTCCCACCCCTTCCCATTTATCTCTCAGCCCCCTTGGCCCACAAGCCTCATTCCTGATGAAGGGCTCATGCCTGAAACGTAGACTCTCCTGCTCCTCAAATGCTGCGAGACCGGCTGTGCTTATCCAGAACCACACTCTTTGACTCTATATATGGTGCCAGATAGTTCTTTAATTTCACTTTCGTAGGACATAATGAATTCAGTAATCCTAGAATCTCTACAGTGTGGAAGCAGTCCAGTGAGTACACACTGACCCTCTGAAGGGCATCCCACCCAGCATCACCTCACTACCCTATCACGACAACCCTGCATTTCCCATGGCTAATCATGGACACTATGGGCAACGTAGCATGGTCAATCCACCTCATCTGCACACCCTTTTGACTGTGAGAGGAAACTGGAGTGTGGAGGAAACCTGAGCAGACTGGGGAGAATGTGTAAACTCCAAGCAGACAATGCCCAAGGGTGGAATTGAACCCAGGTCCTTGGCACTGTGAAGCAGCAGTATTAACCACTGAGCCACCATGCCACCTATTTATGGCTTTTATTGTAACCTTTTCTCCTTGTTTGTCAGGATTGATTATGATTGGGGAAGTAATGACTTATTTTGAGTTTCAAAGTCTTCAATGAATACCAGTGGATTGTGGTTAATGTAGATTAATGTTTCTTTGTTCCCAAAGCAGTCACAGACTTCAAAGTGCTGAAGTAACAATAATAATCCCATTATCTCCAGCCAAGTACTACTACTGCTGCTGGTTTAGTTTGTTCCAGAGTGCCGCACTGGTTTCTCTATTGCTGACTCATCATCCTATAATAAGACTGTTTAGAAGAATATGTGGTGCAGTCATTGAAATATCAAAAATCCTTAACTGGCTTGAACACAGTAGATGCTGAGAAGATGTTTCCCCTCATGGAAGAGTCTTAGAACTAGAGGGCATATTCTCAGAAAACAGAGGCACCAATTTAAAACTTAGATAAGGAGGATTTTTTTCTCTCAGAGGTTGAGAATGTTTGGAACTCCTTCTCAACAGAGAGCCGTGTGGACAGAATCCTCATGTATATTGAAGGATGAGACAGATGGTTTCTTGATCAGTAGAGGGACCAAGAGTTATGGTAGAGAAAAAAAAGTGACATGTTGGATCAGCCTTGATTTTGCTGAATGGTGCAGAGGGCTCAGTTGGCGAACCAGCATATTCCTATTCCTATTTCATGTGGTTACAGACTTCACCTACTCCAAATCACTGGTGTGATGAAACAGAAAGATCTCTATTCATGTATTTGGTGTCTTGGAGTTTGGAGGGTGGACGTTGGGTAGTGTTTTGAGTTGACAATTGACTTTTGAGCAAAAAACTGTAAAATCCATCATTCTAAGTGAGATGAAGTTATCCAGAGTTCTTGGGGAACTACCCAGTGGGCTTAAGGAGAGAATAATCAGAATTCAGTCCGTGCTGGGAAGTTGTTCAAGAGAGAAGCATGTATCAAGCTGCAAAAAAAGGGGTTTAATATAATGAAATTATCTTCAAATAAGAAGTTATTATTATACTGGAAAGAAGTGTAGGGATACAATCAGTGGAAAAGATATTAAAACTTCTTTGATGGTATGTTGGATCTGCCGTGATCTTGTTAAAAGGTGCAGCAGGCTCAAGTGGCTAACCAGCCTATTCCTATTCCGATTTCATGTCATTCCGGACTTAAGGTTTAAAGTAAAAGGAGCTGCATCAGGGATAGGATAGCACTTGAAGGAAATACAGTTCCAGCAGTTGAGTTGAAATTTTAATCACATCAAGCTCATCAAAATATTAAAACAGACAGGAAAATTTCTCTCTCTCTCAGAAATGGGCTGCCTGATTCTTGCTCGAAGTGCAGTATTGAAAGTTTTTGGAATTTCAACAATTTTTGCAAATATTCCATGCTTGAGTTATTTCTACTGTGTGTTTAACAATCTTTGGTAATTTGTTATAAAGGAATAAAGTGTTTTTATCCTTGTTTATCTTAATTTCTTTTGTTAATAAACTTTTGTTTTATTATTAAAAGACATCAATATTGTAAGAATGCTTTTTTAGTAAAAGATCATCTCAATTTAAAAAAACACAATCTATCCAACTTATTGGGAATTTGATCAGCTGGACATCCCCATTTAATAATTAGAATCACAGGACTGTGGTGTTAGCATCAACAGCCATTTTGAAAGGTCTGAAAAAAATCAGCGTTAGTCAACACTTTTATTTATTAGGATTGCCTTCAGCTTCTCAAAGACTCCTGGCCATACCACTTTTGTTTGTTTCCTTAAATTTATGAAATGTACAACTATTGTGCTGTACTTAGGCATAATTTTCTCATAAAACTCTAAAAATATCATGATTTTCTGTTTAGTTTAGGCACAGGCAATTTTCTTACAGCCTTCACTTTTGCTTCAAAGAACAAAAAATAGTACGGCTCAGAAACAGACCATTCAGCCTGCCAAGACTGCCCCGACACACAATATTCTCTAAAGTAAAATCTTTTGCCTCCATGTGGTCTGTATCCCTATATTCCCTTTCTATTCATTTATCTTTCAAGGTGCCTTGTAAACATTCCTATTGTATCTGCCTCCACCCTCTCCTCTGGCAGCGCATTCAGGCACTTACCAAACACTGTGTCAAAAAAAAAATTGCCTGTCACATCTCCTTTAAACTTTCCTCCTTTTATGTCCTATGTCTCCTCATAATTGATGTTTCTACCTTGGGAAAACATTCCAATGATCAGTAATCCATGCCTCACATAATTTTGTGAAGTTCTATTAAATCGCCCCTCATCCTCTGATGTTCAAATGAAAATGAACCAAGCTTGTCCAATTTCTCCTCGTAGCTGATACCTCCCACCTGGGCAACATCCTGATAAGCCATTTCTCTACCCTCTCCAACGCCTCCATGTCCCTCTGGCAGTGCAGCAACCAGAACTACACACAATATTCCAAATGTGGCCTAACTAAAATTCTGTATAACAATCCCAAATGTGGTTGAACAGAAGTTCTATACAGCTGATAATTCCTTGAAAATACTTGTCTTTGTCCTACAACGTGCTATAGGAAAGTTACCTTGCTTTTACAAATTCACTTTTGGCTAAATGTATTACTAAGCCAGCTGACTGGCATTGCTTAAACAGGTTTTCTAATTGTTTCACATGCGCTGCTTATGTGTTACAATATTTAAATAAATTAAATAGTCATGTACTTCAGCTACAACTTAGTTTACAAATCTGTAATGCAGCTGGAGCATTCTGTAACCAAAAAGGCATAATTTGACATTGGTTTAACCCATCTTGTGTAACAATTGTGGATATGTATTTAGCCTTTGATGTCAGTGGCACTCATCAGTACCTCTTCAAATGCTATATTTTAGGTGGGATTGGCAGAGCCTCATTCCAATCAGTATAGTCCTTAACGGTGGACTCATTTATGCTTTTTTTGTGACTCCATTTGCCTTTCTAGTAACTGAGCTGATCTAGTTGATCCTTCCAGCTTAGCAACTAACACTGGCTTCCGGCTGCTTTGATTAGGTTCAGTTAAGTAATTTTCTGTCATGAATCTCTGCTTCCACCTGAACTTGTTTTTGTATACTCAATTAATAAGGTTGTTGCTTTATCAGCACTAACTCTCCTATGTCTACATCATGCCTAGCTAACATAGTACATTCAGATATATCTCTAGATATTACTTTAGATTTCTAGACTTGTCTTAAAAGGACCCATTGTCCTTCCTCTGAATATGAGAGCACAGTGTCTAGCTGTCCCAGTCTTTCTATGTTGGCTAATCAAATTGTAAGAGGTTTGCTTTGAGAATAGACTACCTCTCCTTCTATCTCATTCTTGTTGACTCTGTCATCTTGCTACCTGACATACTAACACCTTTTTATCTCTTTTCTGTTATGATACCTTTTCAACATGTTTATGAGACATATCCAATTTTTCTTCCTATAAATCAGGGGTATTTTCCAAATAAGTTACTTCTACTGTCCCTCCTAACTAATTTGTGGGGAACGCTACATTTTGCTTCAATAAAAACAAAAATTGCTGGAAAAGCTCAGTAGATCTGGCAGCATCTGTGGAGAGAAATCAGTGTTAAAAGTTTTGGGTCAAGTGACCTTTCCTCAGAGGAAGGATATAAGAAGGGTCACTTGACCCAAAATATCAACTCTGATTTCTCTCCACAGTTGCTGCCAGACCTACTGAGCTTTTCCAGCTATTTCTGTTTTTGTTTCTGATTTTTTACAGCATCTGCACTTCCTTCAGTTTTTACTAAATTTTGCTTTCTGGGGTTCACCCTGTAACGCAACAATACCAATATGTCATCCCCTGTTGAACCTTTCCACATATCTATATATGAATATGTATCTGTATTCTTTCATTTGGCTTATGAAATTTTGAAAAGCTCTTGTGCTGTGTTACACACATCCGAGAGTCTTTCTAGAAAGCTGGACACCTGAACCAACGTTGAGGATTCAACTTTATGTTTTAAGAATGTATCCCTAACCAATTCTAATGGATCTGTAATTCAACGAAAATGGGCTGAACTTTGTAGATTCATTTGGGGAATCCCTGGGAGAAAATAAAAATAAATGTAATCCTTTGTCACAATCCTGTGGGTATTTATGTTGGTATGCTTTAATCATGGTTTTGAGAGTCTGATGGTAACATTTCAAAGTTCCCTCAGTTCATTTTTCCGCCGCCACTGTAATGATCCTTAAAGGAATATGCTCATCATATCCATAAATGTAAGGACACTGATATTTATCTTTTGCTTTCGGTAATGATCCTACACCATCCACTTGCACTCAACTAAATGTTTGTTTAAAAACTGGAATAGATATCAAAGATGTTGGATAATTACATATTGAGGGTTACTGACTCGTCCCCACCACTAATATGTATGTCATACTTTACAGAACTGCACAGTCTTGTTATTCTTGGCCATGCCTGCATTTTCTATATTCCTACATCTTCTGCTATATTGCTACTCTCAACATCTCCTTTAGATATTTGGAGTGTTACCAGTATTTGAGCATCCATCCACTCTTCATCCACAGGTCTGGAAGGATTTCTCCACTTTCATATCAAAGTTCTGCTTTCAATATAATAGCACTCCAGATTCCTTCAGTCCCAGCTTCAGTGTGAACCGTCTTTGCTCATTTAACTCTGGATCTGCTTCCTGAGCCTCCAGCAATAAACACTTGTTTTGAATTATCCTAATTCTTAAACAGAGTTTTGTTGATCCTAACATCTGATTGTGCAATTACTTTGACTTCTGCTGATGCTTGTTTAGCCATTGCTCTGGTCACCAAACACAATGGAAAAATACCTGCAGCTTGTTTCAGCAATTATTCCATCTCATTAGACTTCACTGAATTATAACTGGATCTAACCAATACATTTTCTTAGAAAGAGCCAGAAGCCTGTTCAAGAAAGGATCAAGGCAAAAGATGGAAAATTATAGGCCAATCAGCTTAACCTCGGTTGTTGGTAAAATTCTAGAATCCATCATTAAGGATGAGGTTTCTAAATTCTTGGAAGAGCAGAGTCTGATTAGAACAAGTCAACATGGATTTAGTAAAGGGAGGTCATGCCTGACAAACCTGTTGGAATTTTTTGAAGAGGTAACAAGTAGGTTAGACCAGGGGAACCCAGTGGATGTGGTCTATCTGGACTTTCAAAAGGCCTTTGATAAGGTGCCACACGGGAGACTGCTGAGCAAGGTGAGGGCCCATGGTGTTCGAGGTGAGCTGCTGGGATGGATTGAGGATTGGCTATCTAACAGAAGGCAGAGAGTTGGGATAAAAGGTTCTTTTTCAGAATGGCAGCCGGTGACGAGCGGTGTCCCGCAGGGTTCGGTGCTGGGGCCACAGCTGTTCGCATTATATATTAATGATTTGGATGAGGGAACCGGGGGCATTCTAGCGAAGTTTGCCGATGATACAAAGTTAGGTAGACAGGCAGGTAGTACTGAGGAAGTGGGGAGACTACAGAAGGATCTAGACAGGTTGGGAGAGTGGTCCAGGAAATGGCTGATGGAATTTAACGTGAGCAAGTGCGAGGTCTTGCACTTTGGCAAAAAGAATATAGGAATGGACTACTTTCTAAATGGTGAGAAACTTAATAAAGCCAAAGCACAAAGGGATCTGGGAGTGCTAGTCGAGGATTCTCTAAAGGTAAACATGCAGGTTGAGTCTGTGATTAAGAAAGCGAATGCAATGTTGTCTCTTATCTCAAGAGGGTTGGAATATAAAAGCAGAGATGTACTACTAAGACTTTATAAAGCTCTGGTTAGGCCCCATTTGGAGTACTGTGTCCAGTTTTGGTCCCCACACCTCAGGAAGGACATACTGGCACTGGAACGTGTCCAGCGGAGATTCTCACGGATGATCCCTGGAATGACAGGTCTAGCATATGAGGAACGGCTGAGGATACTGGGGTTGTATTCGTTGGAGTTTAGAAGATTAAGGGGAGATCTAATAGAGACGTACAAAATAATACATGGCTTTGAAAAGGTGGATGCTAGAAAATTGTTTCTGTTAGGCGAGGAGACTAGGACCCGTGGACACAGCCTTAGAATTAGAGGGGGTCATTTCAGAACGGAAATGCGGAGACATTTCTTCAGCCAGAGAGTGGTGGGCCTGTGGAATTCATTGCCACGGAGTGCAGTGGAAGCCGGGACGCTAAATGTCTTCAAGGCCGAGGTTGATAGGTTCTTGTTGTCTAGAGGAATTAAGGGCTACGGGGAGAACGCTGGCAAGTGGAGCTGAAATGCGCATCAGCCATGATTGAATGGCGGAGTGGACTCGATGGGCCGAATGGCCTTACTTCCACTCCTATGTCTTATGGTCTTATGGTCTAAACCTCCTGTGACAGGGACACATAAATTTCTTGTTCTGTATCTGTCAGCTTACTCTGCATTGAGTCCTCTTTTGCCCAATTCATGTGTCTCTCTATTTTCCCAAATAACAGAAAGAATGGTTCTGCATGATTTTCCTCAAATGTTTGGGAGGTTGAAGCTAAACGTTTTCTTGCTTGTCATTAAATTATGACCCCAATCCTCTCTTTCAAAGCCTGCATGCCCCCTTTTTTCAACTGTGTCATTTTAAACTTACTTTATATTCTCTTGTTTTTTTTCTCTGTCTCTCCTACAATTCCAATTGTCTCATATCCATTCTTTTAATTTCCATCTCCAGCTTTCCCTATTTTCTTCATGCTCAAGTTGCTTCAACCATAACACACTATTTTTGATTCTAATGTGTCATACCCAGAGCATTGGAGCATTGGATCTCTCTTGTATTTTTACTGGTACCTCAATTATTTCTGCTTGCCTAGTTCTGACCGGCATACTTCCTCTAATTTTCCTGTCAGTTCAATCAGCCTGTGCTTTGATAGTTTACTTAAGTCTGTAAGGAACGACCCTGCTAACTGTAGGAAATCCTTTGCCCTTTCTTAAATGCAGTACTAGAGAGAGAGAGAGAGAGAGTAACCGCATTGAGGTTTAGAGTTTTATAGAGTTTTATAAAATTGTGAGGGGTGTAGCTAAGGTGAATAGCAAAAGTCTTTTCTCGAGGGTTGGGGTGTTCAAAACTTGAACACCTGTGGTCAAGTTTTTGGTCACCTGTGTCGTTTACTAAGACCACTCCAAATCCTCATTGTCTCTGTTCCAAAATGTTGCAGATGAGTTCCCAAATTTCGTCACCTCCGTGATTCCAGAGCCATCAAAAAGTTAAACATTTTATCGAAGTGTGCAAATTATAAAGTCTCTGATTTATTCGTTAAAAGCAACAGCTTGCAGCAATTTGTAGGAGAAAATAAACTTGCTTTTTTCAGGCTTTTGGTTTTCTTTTTGGAAAGAGTGAAGGGTGACTTTTAGAATTTTATGAAATCATGAGGGGCATAACTAAGGTGAATAGCAAAGGTCGGGGAGTTCTAAACTAGAAGGCATAATTTTTAGGTGAGTTGAGAAAGATTTAAAAGGGACCTGAGGGGCAACCTTTTCTCACACACACTGATTGATATGTGGAATGAACTGCCAGAGAGAGAGGTAGATGAACATCAACTGAGAGGACTGCAGATGCTGGGGATCAGAGCTGAAAAATGTGTTGCTGGAAAAGCGCAGCAGGTCAGGCAGCAACCAAGGAGCAGGAGAATCGACGTTTCGGGCATAAGCCCTTCTTCAGGAATGAGGAGGGTGTGCCAAGCAGGCTAAGATAAAAGGTAGGGAGGAGGGACTTGGGGGAGGGGCGTTGGGAATGCGATAGGTGGAAGGAGGTTAAGGTGAGGGTGATAGGCCGGAGAGGGGGTGGGGGCGGAGAGGTCAGGAAGAAGATTCCATGTCAAGAAGGCGGTGCTGAGTCCGAGGGTTGGGACTGAGATAAGGTGGGGGGAGGGGAAATGAGGAAGCTGGAGAAATCAGCATTCATCCCTTGTGATTGGAGGGTTCCTAGGTGGAAGATGAGGCGCTCTTCCTCCAGGTGTCGTGTTGCCATGGTCTGGCGATGGAGGAGGCCAAGGACCTGCATGTCCTTGTCGGAGTGGGAGGGGGAGTTAAAGTGTTCAGCCACAGGACGGTTGGGTTGGTTGGTGCGGGTGTCCCAGAGGTGTTCTCTGAAACGTTCCGCAAGTAGGTAGCCTGTCTCCACAATGTAGAGGAGGTCACATTGGGTGCAGCGGATACAGCAAATGATGTGTGTGGAGGTGCAGGTGAATTTGTGACGGATATGGAAGGATCCCTTGGGGCCTTGGAGGGAAGTGAGGGGGGAGGTGTGGGCGCAAGTTTTGCACTTCTTGCGGTTGCAGGGGAAGGTGCCGGGAGTGGAGGTTGGGTTGGTGGGGGGTGTGGACCTGACGATGGAGTTGCGGAGGGAGTGGTCTTTCCGGAACACTGTTAGGGGAGGGAAATATATCCTTGATGATGGAGTCTGTTTGGAGGTGGCACAAATGACGAAGGATGATACGATGTACCTGGAGGTTGGTGGGGTGTTAGGTGAGGGCCAGTGGGGTTCTGTCCTGGTGGCAATTGGAGGGGTGGGGTTCAAGGGCGGAGGAGCGGGAAGTGGAGGAGATGCAGTGGAGAGCATCGTCAACCACGTCTGAGGGGAAATTGCGGTCTTTGAAGAAGGAGGCCATATGGGTTGTTCGGTATTGGAATTGGTCCTCCTGGGAGCAGATGCGGCGGAGGCGAAGGAATTGGGAATATGGGATGGCATTTTTACAGGGGTCAGGGTGGGAGGAGTTGTAATCTAGGTAGCTGTGGGAGTTGGTCGGTTTATAGTAAATGTCCGTGTTGAGTCGGTCGCCCGAGATAGAAATGGAGAGATCGAGGAAGGGGAGGGCGGAGTCTGAGACGGTCCAGGTAAATTTGAGGTCGGGGTGGAAGGTGTTAGTAAAGTGGATGAACTGTTCAACCTCGTCGTGGGAGCACGAGGTAGCGCCGATACAGTCATTGATGTAGACAATAGACAATAGGTGCAGGAGTAGGCCATTCTGCCCTTCGGGCCTGCACCACCATTCAATATGATCATGGCTGATCATCCTTAATCAGTATCCTGTTCCTGCCTTATCTCAATAACCCTTGATTCCACTGTCCTTGAGAGCTCTGTCCAACTCTTTCTTAAATGAATCCAGAGACTGGGCCTCCACTGCCCTCTGGGGCAGAGCATTCCACACAGCCACCACTCTCTGGGTGAAGAAGTTTCTCCTTATCTCTGTCCAAAATGGTCTACCCCGTATTTTTAAGCTGTGTCCTCTGGTTTGGCACTCACCCATCAGCAGAAACATGTTTCCTGCCTCCAGAGTGTCCAATCCTTTAATAATCTTATGTCTCAATCAGATCCCCTCTCAGTCTTCTAAACTCAAGGATATGCAAGCCCAGTGGATCCAGTCTTTCAGCGTAAAGTAGCCCCGCCATTCCAGGAATTGACCTTGTGAACCTATGCTGCACTCCCTCAATAGCCAGAATGTCTTTCCTCAAATTTGGAGACCAGAATTGCACACAGTACTCCAGGTGTGGTCTCACCAGGGCCCTGTACAGCTGCAGAAGAACCTCTTTGCTTCTATACTCAATCCCTCTTGTTATGAAGGCCAACATGCTATTAGCCTTCTTCACTTACCTTCATTAACTGGTGTACAAGAACACACAGATCTCTTTGTACTGCCCCTTTACCTAAATTGATTCTATTTAGGTAGTAATCTGCCTTCCTGTTCTTGCCACCAAAGTGGATAACCATACATTTATCCACATTAAACTGCATCTGCCATGCATCTGACCACTCACCTAACCTGTCCAGGTCACCCTGTAATCTCCTAACATCCTCCTCACATTTCACCCTGCCACCCAGCTTAGTACCATCAGCAAATTTGCTAATGTTATTACTAATACCATCTTCTATATCATTAATATATATTGTAAAAAGCTGCGGTCCCAGCACTGATCCCTGCGGTACCCCACTGGTCACTGCCTGCCGTTCCGAAATGGAGCTGTTTATCAGTACTCTTTGTTTCCTATCAGCCAACCAACTTTCAATTCAAGTTAGTACTTTGCCCCCAATACCATGCGCCCTAATTTTGCTCACTAACCTCCTATGTGGGACTTTATCAAAAGCTTTCTGAAAGTCCAGGTACACTACATCGACTGGATCTCCCTCGTCCATCTTCAGGTGTAGCGGAGGGAAAGGTGGGGGTTCGTGCTAGTGTAGCTGCGGAAGATGAACATGAAAGGTTTGGAAGAATATGGGTCAAGTGCAGGCAAATGGGACTAATTTAGTTTGGGAGACTTGGTCAGCATGGATGAGTTGGATCAAAGAGTCTGTTTCAGTGCTGCATGACTCAATCTACCCTTTCAGAAGTCCGAAGGCTTCTGCCAATATTGGTTACGTCAACAGTAAGCTAATCATATAGTTGTTGTCATGCTGATGATTTTTGCCATCCAACTCCACAACTGACACAACTCCACAAACCTATTACCAGCCTAACCTCATTTGTAAGTATTCCCTGGAGCCTGCCCATCTACAAATAGCTTTCCATATTGCTTGAACAAAGCAGTAGTGTAAAAACGGCTTACAATAAGTTTCAATAACTTGCTTTTCAAAGGTACAGCAATCCATTCTTCAGTCCTTTGTTGTAGTCGTTTTTACCATTTCACTCCACCATCAAAACTGAAGTAAATTTAAAAGGTATGGCCTTTACAGCTTCAATGCCGTTAGTTTGGATAACTCTCCATCAGTTCCTGAGGTCTACCATATGGAATGCACAGTATTTTCAGCTGTTTTGTTGCGCATTAATTTAGGTTTTAAAATTGAGATGTCTATTTTATGTCCTTATTCTATACTGAGTATCAAGTATTGTGACAAGTATTCTCGATGCAAAGGTTTAATGTGAGTGTAAGATGTTGAAGTTCAGAATGGTGCAATAACTTTATGACATTGCATTTTACACTAAAGCTCATCTCCATCATTTAAATGTTATCTATTGAATGATGCATAACCCCGTCGGATTATTTGGCATTCAAGAAATATCTACTACCAAGTGTTCATTCCCAATGGACAATAGTCTGACTTTGAATGGGTTCTCTTAGAGCACAAATTAACCAGCATTATCATTAATGAGTTTTGCTTATGCTGAACGTGCAACATCCATTAGATGAAAGTTAGTCCTGCAGATGCTGAATGTTGTTATCAATGTTGGTACCTTTGCTTTTCCTATATGTATTGACCTAGATTTATGTGTACCAGACATTCAAGATTTGTGCAAGCTGAGAACTTTGGAAGTGTTATGAAATGTGAAGAGGTTAGTGTAAATTTTCAAAAGGGGCAGGTTGCTGCAATGGCTGTCAAGTGGCAGATGAAATTTAGTGTCAAAAATTGTGAAGTTATTTAGTTTAATAGAAAGAATGGAGAAAAATGTAAAGGCTACAATCCTAAAGAGACTGCAGAAACAGAGGGTACATTAATCATTTGAAGTTTGCAGGACAGGTTGAGAGAGATGTTAATTAATAACACAGTATCCTGCTTTACATTTAAGTGCATTAAGTGTACAAGCAATGAAATTATATTAAACTTGTGTCGAATATTAGTTTGGTCTCACTTGGAGTGTTGTATCCAGTTCTTAGGGGTGCCGCAATTTAGGAATGATGGAAAGGTATTGACGAGGGTGCAGGAAAGATTAATAAGAATGGTTATGGGGTGAGTAACTTCAGCTACGTACATAGATTGGACAAGTTAGTACTCTTGTCCTTGAGAAGGTTAAGAGATGTTTTGATAGAGGTATTCAAAATAGTAAGGGAACTGGATGGAGTGGAAAAGGAAAAAAAGGTTACCATTCATGGATGGAATTAGAACAATGCAACACAATTTAAGGCAATTTACAAAACATTTTAACACAGCAACTGATTGGAATTAGCAATGTGCTGGCTGAGAGTGTGGTGCAGGACCTTCAATTGATGCATGGTGGCTCAGTGGTTAGCACGGCTGCCAAACAGTGCCAGGGACCCAGGTTCGATTCCGGCCTCTGGTGACTGTGAGAAGTTTGCACATTCTCCCCATGTATGTGTGCGTTTCTCCTTTCTACAATTGGATTTTCTTATTTATTTGTTTTTTCTTACTACAGAAAAGATCAGGCAAAAATATGGAGACCTGCCAGGAGATCTACATATTATTGAACTTGAAAAGGATAAGAATGGTCTGGGACTCAGTCTTGCTGGCAACAAGGACAGGTCTCGTATGAGCATCTTTGTAGTTGGCATCAATCCTGATGGTTCTGCAGGAAAGGATGGGAGAATACAGATTGGCGATGAACTTTTGGAAGTAAGCATTTATAATATGAATTGTGTGCATCCATTTCTTTGAATGTGTCATATGGATATCACTTTCTTACTACTTGTATCAAGTGCATGAAGTAAAAGCTTTTTAACTTTATTAGGATTAATCATACAGTGTAAAACACAGACAAAAAAAGTGGATTCTTTCTTTTGTTACTGACTTAGGGATAACTAAATAACGGCATGTTATGTTTCTTTGAATAAAGTTTAACATTGACCATTTTTGTAATCTGTAGTCTTCAGAGTGTTTTCACTGAACCAGGATGCTCCAGTGACCCTGCCACCACAATGCAAACCCCATCCCAGCCCTCAACATTGGCACTGTTATATCAGTTAAAAGGGCATTCATTTCCTTACTCAGTTCAGACATGCAAAGCTCACAGATGTCTTTATAACCAAAACTGCACACTATCTGTTGGGTACCTTTGCTTCTTTCTCCAGGTTTCTCTTACCTATCAATAAAACTCTGCTACTCTATTCCTCCAACAATATCAAATTCTAATCAAAGTCATAAATGGCCATCTCTGTGGATATAACTATAATACATTACTCCTCCCTATCTTTTTCAACATCTCTGAAACCCAAGACACAGTCAAGCAGATTAAAGTCCTCTATCAAAAGACCAAGCAACCCAACTTGAAAAATATTGTAAATGCATATTTTAACTCCCCACTTTAAAATGGTCATTTTTTATATTAAAATTATTCTATGGCCTTGTCTTTTTTAATCATTACAATTGCTTACAGATGGCTTTGTGCGTGGGAAATCATGTCTCACAAACTTGATTGAGTTTTTTGATGAAGTAACAAAGAAGATTGATGAGGGCAGAGCAGTAAATGTGATCTATATGGACTTCAGTAAGGCGTTCGACAAGGTTCCCCATGGGAGACTGATTAGCAAGATTAGATCTCATGGAATACAGGGAGAACTAGCCATTTGGATACAGAACTGGCTCAAAGGTAGAAGACACAGGGTAGTGGTGGAGGGTTGTTTTTCAGACTGGAGGCCTGTGACCAGTGGAGTGTCACAAGGATTGGTGCTGGGCCCTCTACTTTTTGTCATTTACATAAATGATTTGGATGCGAGCATAAGAGGTACAGTTAGTACGTTTGCAGATGACACCAAAATTGGAGGTGTAGTGGACAGCGAAGAGGGTTACCTCAGATTACAACAGGATCTGGACCAGATGGCCAATGGGCTGAGAAGTGGCAGATGGAGTTTAATTCAGATAAATGCAAGGTGCTGCATTTTGGGAAAGCAAATCTTAGCAGGACTTATACACTTAATGGTAAGGTCCTAGGGGGTATTGCTGAACAAAGAGACCTTGGAGTGCAGATTCATAGCTCTTTGAAAGTGGAGTTGCAGGTAGATAGGATAGTGAAGAAGGCGGTTGGTATGCTATCATTTATTGGTCAGAGTATTGAGTACAGGAGTTGGGAGGTCATGTTGCGGCTGCACAGGACATTGGTTAGGCCACTGTTGGAATATTGCATGCATTTCTGGTCTCCTTCCTATCTGAAAGATGTTGTGAAACTTGAAAGGGTTCAGAAAAGATTTACAAGAATGTTGCCAGGGTTGGAGGATTTGAGCTACAGGGAGAGGCTGAACAGGCTGGGGCTGTTTTCCCTGGAGCATTGGAGGCTGAGGGGTGACCTTATAGAGGTTTACAAAATTATGAGGGGCATGGATAGGATAAATAGGCAAAGTGTTTTCCCTGGGGTCGGGGAGTCCAGAACTAGAGGGCATAGGTTTAGGGTGAGAGGGGAAAGATATAAAAGAGACCTAAGGGGCAACTTTTTCATGCAGAGGGTGGTACGTGTCTGGAATGAGCTGCCAGAGGAAGTGGTGGAGGCTGGTACAATTGCACATTTAAGAGGCATTTGGATGGGTATATGAATAGGAAGGGTTTGGAGGGATATGGGCCGGGTGCTGGCAGGTGGGACTAGATTGGGTTGGGATATCTGGTCTGCATGGACGGGTTGGACCGAAGGGTCTGTTTCCATGCTGTACATCTCTATGACTCTATCTACAAGCCTTTACCCTGTGCTAAATAATGTATATTTTTTATTTTGACTCAAGTATTTCCCCTCTTGTTCCCATTCTCTGATTTCCTCGCTAAACTTCATCTTACCACCTACTTCTCTTCCTTTAAAATCCTGCTTTACTTCTGAAAATAAAGTTTAACATTGACCAGTTATGTAATCTGGAGTCTTCAGAGTGCTTTCACTGAACTGGAATGCTCCAGTGACCCTGCCACCTCAGTGCAAAACCCATCCCCGCCCTCAACATTGGCACTGTTAAAAGGGCGTTTGTATCCTTATATATTGTGTACATTTGCACAAATACACATGGCTGTAACCTGATCTGGGCTGTATGATTAAAATGTTGGACTAGAGGCAATTTATTGCCAAGAAAATAACCTTTTGAATGAATTCTCATTCATTTTCAAAGCTTCAGTATTCAGTTGACTTTTCGAAGCACTCAAAAGGGAAGTGATATGCAGAACCAACACAACAGTAGTTTGATTGAGAACTATTTCATGTAGAAATAATTGAACGAAAATGAAACTGAAGATGCTGGAGAAACTCAGCAGATCTAGCAGCATCTGTGGAGAGAGAAACAAAAGTAACATTTCAAGTCTGAAACCAGTTGTTTTCAGAACTGAAAGGAGCTAAAAAAAATGGTGGTTTTTATGCTCTAAACATCAACTAAGTTTCTCCAGCACTTTCTATTTTTATTTTATATTTTCAGCATTTCCAATATTTTGCCCTTAGTATTTAATGAAATTGTTTTCTTTTTGGATTGCAAATAATTTATTTGTTTGTTTTTATGACTAATATTAAATTGAACAAAAAGATGGAAGGATGATGAGTTGGCATCTTATTCCAGATCAGACTGTGCCTGACATCACCTCTTTATTCATGTCACAACACTAACAGTAGAAAAAGGAAATGGATGCTTTAGTAAATTGAAATGACAGCTTAAAGAAAATGATGCTGATTCCTTTACAGGTCCACGTCCTCTTGTATTCGTTATGCATTTTTGCTGAAAGCCTGATAACTTTCCTGCTCAGTAGTAGCTGAGGGAAACTGAAACTATTCACTGCATCAGCTTAGTTGTGTTTGCATTGTAATCTCTCATCATTGGCTGCTGACTGAATACAAAATGAGGACTGCTTGATAGGTATATTCACCACAGGCTACTCTGAAAAGCATAGCTTTTGCAATGATTTTAAAAATTCACAGTGAAAGACCATCCAAATTTCCAACTTTCCAGATCATTGTTCTTAAAATGCACTATATTCATACATCTAAATTTGTCTTTTTTTTTGTAATTTGGCTGCCTCATCCAGTATTTTAATTTTAATTTGAAAAACTAATTTAAATGCTAGTATTTGCAGAAAGATTGGCAATCTATGTACTTCAAATGTTTAAGGTCTTTGCCTCATGAGACAAATGAAAATTTGCAATGTTCGACTAGATTTATGATTGACTCAGCTGTTTTCTTACAATGATATATGTACCCCTGTGTTACAGTTCTCGTATAATGGTGGTGCTGTAATTAGATATGGATTTTTGCTGACCCTGACCACCTCTATTTGGCTCTCATGAGGTTTTGCATCTGAGTGTAGTCAAGTTGTTGGCTACCATTTGGTCATCAATTAAAATTGATGGACCTATAATACCTTCTTTTTCTCAACAAAAGGACATAAATTAGTTGAAAATCATTACAAACTGACATGCTGTGGCAGTCTGTAAATTGCTTATTTGCATTCTTTTTAGTCTCTTTGGTTTTTCAATATAGCAATTGAAATATAATGAAAGTAAATGCTTAAAAAATAAAGAAGTCTTGCAATTTGGCAATGTGGTGAATATGTGAAGAGAAAGAAGCAATCACTGCTTCTTTAAGTTCATTTATTATGTTCAGAGACAAAATGGCAATCTCAAAGTCTATTATTACACTTGCCATACATATAAAGTTTCAGTCACACAGAATACAGAAATGCTTCAAAAAATATCAAATATTAAAAGGAAAATCCTGCAGCCACAAATTCTAAGAATATCATCTTGGTAAATAGTAAGAGAGGATAAATTATTCTGATCAGCCCAGATGCTAGAATCTCTCCCCAATACTTCTCAGCTTTCTCTTGGCCCATCACCTAATATTTGTTATTCAAAATGCCAGCTGTGGCTAAGTTGATAGTACTTCCATCTCTGAATCAGAAGGTTGCAAGTTTAACTCCAGAGTTTGAGTGCACAAATCAGGACTGACAATGTTGCATTTTTTCAGTTGAAGTGTTAAATCAAGGTCGCATCTGCCACATAAGCTGTTCTATTACACTATTTTGAAGAAGTGCAGGAGAATTAACCATAGCCAGTATGCATCCCTCAATCAACACCATATAAAATAATATTGCTGTTTGTGGAATCTTGCTGTGGAACAACATCGAAACAATGATACACTTAAAAGATACTTCATTCGCCATAAAACAATTTGGGACATCTTATGGAAATGAAAGATGCTATATCAATGCACTTTTTCAAAGAGAAATACCATAACCAAAGATATTGGAGCTCACAATAATGAACGCTTAAAAAAAAATATAACTTGCTAATTAACCAGGCCTTTACAGCCTAGAGACCTTTATCAAAAGAAATAAGACATATTATTCTATCAAGAAACACCAAAGCATTTATTACGTTCCCTCACTGAAACAATAAATAAGGATATGAAAACAGTAAGCTTGGCTGAGCACTTAGTCCAGTTAATAAAATTGACTGTGGGCAGTACTCCTCTACATCTAATTATTATTTGCCACAAGAAACTACAAACCATTGCCTGGATTGACCATTTTTAATTTATCTCAAATTTCAGAACTATTACAATTTGGTCTGGTTTAGAAGTATATTACTATCAACAGATTAACTGCTTTCCATGATTGCCAGTATTCCTTACTCATTTTCAAAATAGGCATGTTTTATCTGTGAGACTTGCTTATTTTATGCAACAGGCCCAACCAACAAGGCAGGCAATCTGTTTGCATGATTGCTGGAAGTTTTATATGATGGTATGGCCATGAGTATTTCTTCATTTGCTTTCTCCACCTTTGTGGGATCGTGTGTATTGTTTGTCCAGTGTTTCATCGGAGTCAAGATAAGTAACTTCTCCAAGCCCCACAATGAAAGTCTGAATGTTTTCTACCATGGGTTCTCCCCATAGCCACAGTACCCTAGCAACATTTGTGCTCCAGGACGTAGCATCTGCTCTTTCTGGCCAGCTGCCACTTTCTGCTGGAAATGGCAAAGCACCTGACTGGCACATTCAAATGAAGCATGTCAGTTCAAATCCTCTGACTCTCATTTCCACTCAAATTACCAACTGCTCCCACTGGCTTCCAGCCAGGGATTAAAATCAGCTCACCACTGTCAGAGAGTTTTTTTTTAAAAATGTACAAACATTTCCAAAACTAACCAATCACCATTTCTATTTAGAAATAGCCACCAACCAATAACAGACAAGCACCACAAATCCTGCAGAATTGAAGATTTTTAAACTATTTGAAACCATTCACTTGGTTTGAACTTGCCCAGTTTATATCCGTATAAATGCATTCATAACATCACTGACAAATAAAAAAAACTCTCCTTCTCTTCACGTAGACCTAGTGGCCTGTTCAAGTGATCTTTTAAATGATTCAAATTATCCAGTTATTTCTGTGCTATTGAAGAGAAAATTTTCTAGCTACTTATTCTGAATTTAAATAGAGCAGAACGTTTACATTGTCAATTTGTTGTTTAGCCCCCAGTGCAAACATGCTAGGTTCAATAAGCCCATCCCTATGGTACTCTTAATTCCTCTGACATTTTCTCGTCATTCAGACATCTTGCTATCCTCCACACCCCAAATTCTCTCATAGAACGCTTGCCATCTAAAACTCCACAGCGGTCTCTACACCAAATTCTCCTCTCAGACCTTCCAGTGATTAACTACCTGTTCTTTGAAATTGTGATCTACAAATAAATAATCCTGGCTGATTGTGTTTTGACTTTTCCTTTCTCCTGTATTCAAGTAAACTTGTATCACACAAGGTTCTCCAGAGTCACCCCTCCATCTCACTGTTTTTGTGAAGTTGTGCTAACTCTGAGATTGCAACTGAATAAAAAGTTATCGGACTTGTTCTTTGCATTTTTTTATATCCTCATCTTGCTCCCTTTCTCCAATCCCAGTGTTCTTCACTTTCTGTTCCTGGAAAACAGCTTGCCCCTGTTTCCTCACCAGCATGTTCTGAATTTCAAACTTCACGTCTCCGCACCAATTGCCGCATTGCTGTTAGTATTGGCATCTTTAACTATTGATGTCCTCATCCCCATTAATGTTTTATTTTTCCCTGGCATTTCCAGTGGTACTTAGCAGCTTTGCAGCGTTTAATGTTTAAAGGCTGGAAGTTCATCAAGATAGAGTACTAGGCTCAATCATCTTCATCTGCTTCATTAGTTATCTTACTTCCATAATCAGGTCAGAAATGGGGATAGTTATTGATGAATGCACTATGTTCAACATTGTTCATTATAGTGGAAAAGTACAGCAGCACTTTTGACTCTGACTCTCCAGCATCTGCAGTCCTCACTTTCTCCTAGCATTCATGATGGCTCAAATAGTGAAGCATTCTGTGTTCATAAGCAACACATGAACATATGAATTCAGAGCAGAAATAGGCCATTGTGTGTCAAGTCTGCACTGCCACTCAGTAAATTCATGGCTGCTCTATTAATGTTATAAATTTCAGATTTCTGTCTAGCAGCAATAATTTGATTCCCTTGCCAAGTAAGAATCTATCTACCTGGACCTCACCCACCTTTTGAGGCAGAGAGTTCCAAATTTGAACCCTGTGAGAGAAAACAAAGTCTCCTCATCTAAAAGAATGACCACAAATTTTAAAATTGTGTTCCCCAGTTCTGGATATTCACCCAGAAGAGGAATATCCTTCCATATCTACCTTGTCAAAACCATTCATGATCTTATACGTTTCAATGATGTCACCTTTCAAGCTTCTAAACTCCAGTGGAATCAAGCTCAGTTTCCCAGTCTTTCCTCGTAAGAAAACTAATGATTACAGGTCTTGTTAAAATCCTCTGAAAGCACCTCCAATGCAGTTATATGCTTCTTTAAATACAGGGTGTTCAAAATGTGTTCTCATCGGTATCCTGTCCTGTATAACTGAAGCAATGCAAACTTTCATTTTCAGTTTCTCTTGTGATCAAGGTTATCTTTCCATTAACTACCTGAATCTCTTACATATCTGCATATTAACTTGTTGTGACTCATGCACTGCAACATCTGAATCCCTCTGCGCCTCAGAATTCTGTAGTTATTTTCCATTTAAATACTTCTCTGCCTTTTTTATTCTTCCTGCCAAAGTAAACAAGTTCACATTTTCCCAAATTCTGCTCCATCTGCCAAATTTTTGCCCAGTTGTTTGAGTCTACATTTTGTAAGTCATCTTCACAACATACTTTTTCCTGTATATCTTAGTGTCACCTACAAATTTAGCTATTGTGTCTTTGTTCCTCTCATCTGAGTTATTGATTTAAATAGTCAATTGTTCAGGTTTCAGCACTTAACTCCTGCAGGACCCCACGTGTCACATCCTGCCAATCTGAGAAAGACCAGTTCCTACACACTTGGTTTTCTATCAGCTTGTCTGCAAGGATGACCTGGATAACATTCAGGTTTAGACTGATAAATGGCAAGTAACATTTGCACCACAAAAGGTACCAAACAATGACAGCCTCAAACAAGAAAGGATCTAAGTGCCACCCCTTGACATTCAATGGCAATAACATCACTGAATTCTGCATCCTGGGGGATTACTACTGGTGAAAAACTGAACTGGATCAGTCGTGGAAATTATGTGCTTACAAGACCAGGTCAGAGGCTAGGTATTCTGCAGTGAGTATCCCACCTTCTCTTTACCCAGTGCAAATCTATCAATTACTAGGCTCAAGTCAAGAGTGTGATAAGAGTACTCTCCACGTGCTTGGTTAGGTGCAGTTTCAACAACACTCTGGATGCTTGACACTGTCCAGAACAAAGCAACTTGTTTAACAGGCTCTTCATACATTACCTTCAGCATTCACTTCTTTCACTACCTGTGCATAATGACAGAAGCATGTGTATCATATACAAAATGCACTGCAGTAACTCACCAATGTTCCTCCAGCAACACCTTACAAACCCTTGACCTGTACCACTTAGAAGGACAAGGGCAACAGATGAATGTTAATGCTACCACCTGCATGTTTTCTTCAACCTGACTATTTTTCTCATTCATGGGATGTGAGCATTACTGGCTAGGCCAGCATTTATGTTGCCCATTCCTAAATGTGTGAAGGGCAATGGGTCATTGGTGTAGGTCTGCAGTCACATGTAGATCAGACTGTGATAGGGATGGCACATTTCCGTCCGCAAAGAACATTACTGAATGGGCTTCTTGATGAGCAAATGATAGTGACTTCTTGGTCACCATTAGTCTGGCTTTTTATTCCAGAATTTTTATTGATGATTTCAGATTTCACCATCTATCATATCACCTTGTCTCTAGAATATTAGCCTGAAATTCTAGATTGCTAGTCCCGTGACGTTGCCACTTCATGACTGTTCCACAAGCTGGGAACCTGGAACAGGTTTCTCTATGTTACTGCTGGGTTAAAATCTAGGAGCTCCCTTCCTGAAAACAGTGTTGCTGTATCAATACCCTGAGGACTCCAGCGGTCCAAGAAGGCAGCTCACCACCACCTTCTCCAGGCTGAAAGCTCAATAGTTAGTGATATCCACATCACACAAAGAAATTTTTAAAATGTTTGAGGACAACAGACCTTGTCTGTTCCAGATGAACTATTTGTTTTTGAAACACTATGGTTGAATGTACTGTGCTTCCCTCTTCATTGTCAAGTCCTCCTCCTATGTGGCCATCATTATACAAGTGAAGAGCATCCTGCAACTTATTTTATGGACTTAAACTGCCTCCTCAAGTCGTTTGGCTCAGTGATAGTCCTCTTGACTTTCTGTTAGAAAATTCACTCCCCACTCATGAGCATGAAAGCATAATCCAGGTTATACTTCAGTGCATTTCAGAGAGATACTGCATTGTTAAATGAGCTGACCTTTCAGATGAGATACAAAGCATAGGCACTGTCTGCCAATTTTGATGGATGTAAAGGATTCCATGGCATTTTTTGAAGGAAGATCATAGTTCTCTTGATGTCTTAATCAGCACTCATGCTTCACTGGTAGCAAAGTAGGTTAAGTGGTCATTTATTATACTGCTATTTATGGGACTTTCTGTGCGCCAATGGACTGTCGTAATTGCCAACAAGTGATTACATTTTGTAAGGTAGCTCATTATAATATCACTTTAAGGAGCCATTGTTTGACTAAATAGAATCAGGCACCCTTCCTTGAATTATATTATCCTCTTTTTGTGTGCACAGCCAGTTCTATGGTTACTCAGATAAAGATATGCAAAAACACCCTGGCAATGTTTTTCTACAACCTCTACCATGGGCGGGGAAGGTACAGAAGCCCAAACACATGCACCAGCTGGTTTCGAAACAGTTTCTACCCTACTGTTGTTAAATACTGAATGGACCCATAAATTCTTAACATTCGCCTGTATCTGCGTTTTTGTTTCTGCTGCTGTTTACCTGTTACTTATCTGTGCTACTTAACTCTGTGATCTGCCTGTATTGCTAGCAAGACAAAGCTTTTCACTGTGCCTCAGTACATGTGACAATAAGTTCAATTCAATTCAATTCAATCTAAGTAATGTTCTAATAGGATAGCTTACCAGTAAAATGTATAAACTAAATTACCAAGATTGCCAACAACTCAAATAATAAGCCTGTGTTTTTGTAAAAGAATTATAAGATTGCCATTATAATGGTGTTTTACTGAAATTATATTCAACTGAGAAATTCTTTTACAGTCTTTGGTAAGGTTTTTTTTCCAACATGAATGATTTTCAATAACAGCTTTTCTTGTCTGTATTCTGAAACTACTGAGAAGTTAGATGAGTAATTTCCAAACCACCTGCCATCAAAGCATGACATCACAGAAATACTTGCATTTTTTACACCATGAATGAAACAAGATTGTTTACAACATTGAGGATATCTAATCCATATCTCGTGCCCTACCATGCGAGGCCCCGTGAATGTCACTCCCTTAGCACTGATTCCACCCCATTTTGCAATTCTGTTTGATCCAGAACTGAGTCTTAAACTTTACATCAACAAATTGTTTACTCCCATATTGACAATACTGTCTACTTCTGAAACCCTACTTACCACCCATTGATTTCTTCCTAATTGATTTTGTATCATCATAAACTCCATTTTGTTCACAAGTTGTGCATGTATGCTGTCCTAGATTAGTGGTGCTGGAGGAGCACAGCAGTTCAGGCAGCATCCAAGGAGCTTCGAAATCGCCGTTTCGGGCAAAAGCCCTTCATCAGGCTGATGAAGGGCTTTTGCCCGAAACGTCGATTTCGAAGCTCCTTGGATGCTGCCTGAACTGCTGTGCTCTTCCAGCACCACTAATCCAGAATCTGGTTTCCAGCATCTGCAGTCATTGTTTTTACCTCATGTATACTGTCCTCCAGTCCGAAAAAATTTCAATCCACACTGACTTCTCAGTCCATTTTCAGTAACTTGGATCTGACTGATTTCTTCTGTTTCTTATATCAGTACTCCCCTCTAAAATCTTGAGACCTTCTGACTACTGTAATGCAAGTTCCGTAAAAATGAAAAATTCCACAATGTTAAGTAATACATTCTCTAAATTGTAATTACTGGAAGTTGCTATGTTGTTTAATTATTTCAGTAGCCAGTATATTTTCTAACTGTCACTCATTAGCTTTTTAATTTTTCAGATTAATAGCCAGATACTTTATGGAAGAAGCCATCAAAATGCATCAGCAATTATAAAGAATGCTCCAAACAATGTCAAGATTGTCCTGATAAGGTAACAGCATTGCAGTCATTGTACGTGTATTGTTTTATCTAATCAATAATCAGTGCAGAAATTACGGAAATGTAGGACCTGACATTAAATCCTTATTTGAATGAAAAACTTGGAATCTTTATTGCATTCAAAATTGTTATTTGATATAAAATGCAAATTTGTATTTATAATACAATTCTGCCATCATTACTTGTCATCAAATCTCCTCATCCACCAAATTATCCCACGGCCAGCCTTCCCTCTGTGCCCTGCCCACCAGCCCCCTCTTGACCTGACCTAACCTGTCCATCTTTCTTCCCACCTAACACTTCCAACTGACCAATCACAATCACCTCCTATCTACCCATCACCATCGCACCTACCTTTCCCCTAGCCCCACCCCCCTCACTCTATTTATTTCTCAGACCCCTTTCCCCTCTCCCATCCTGATGAAGGATCCTGCCTGAAATGTTGACTCCCTTGCTCCTCTGATGCTGCATGACCTGCTATGCTTTATCCAGCTCCACATTTTATCAACTCTGACTTTCCAGCATCTGCAGTCCTCATGATCTCCATGATATTTATCTATCAAATAGTCTGTGTAGAACCATGTGATGCTGAGAATGAATTAATCAAAATCTGATGCACTTAGAATTTATTAAGTGCTGATGTTTAATGTAATTAAAGTGTTTTCAATATTTTATTAGTTGAATCTGGCCCATATAAGACACTAATATCTCTAGATTGATTCCAATTCTCATTAACTGATTTTTATTGTTGATGAAGCCATTGATCAGATCAGCTCAGAGTTGGTTTCTAAATTTCATTGAATTCTGTCAGTTTTGTCGATATAGTGTTATAATCGCAGTTGATAAGACCATGAGAAATAGAAACAAGAGTAGGCCATTCAGTCCCTCAAACCTGCTTCGCCATTCTGTAGGATCATGGTTAATCTGATATTCTTCACTTGCAATTTCCTGCCCTTTCCCCATTACCCTTGATTCCCCTGCTGATCAAGAATCTATCTAATTTGGACTCAAATATATATAAGGACTTTGTCCCCTCAAGTGTCTGTGGTAAGGAGTTCCATTGACTCACAACCCCCGAAAGAGGAAAAAAGTCCTCCTCATCTCAGTCTTAAATTGGCGTCCCCTAATTCTAAGAATACATCGTTTGGTCTTAGACTCTCCTATGAGGGGAAACATCCTCTTAGCATTTACCCTTTAAGTTCCTTAAGAATCCCCTCACATTCTTCTAATGGGTAGAGTCCTATCCTGTTTAATCTTTGCTCATAGGACAATTCCTCTGTACTGGGGATCATCCTAGTGAACCTTCTTTGCACTGCCTCCAATTAAACTCGTATCTTTTCTTTAACAAGGGGAGCAAAACTGCTCATAATACTTCTAATGTTGTTTCACCTTCACCTTGTACATTAGTAGTTGGACTTCTCTAATCTTATACTCCAACTACCTCCAACATTACAATACACTTCCTGAATACCTGTTGCACCCAATGTGTTTGCTTTGGGGTTTGTGAACAAGTACACCAAGTCCCTTTGTGTTGCAGCTTTCTACAGGTTTCTCCATTTAAATAATACTCTATTCTTTTATTCTCCCTTCTAAAATAACTTCAGATTTGCCCACTTTATACTCCATTTGCCAACCTTTTACCCACTTTCTTAACTTATCAATCCGTTTTGAAACTGTTGTGCTGTTAGGTCCCTCTCACAATCTGTCTTTCCAACTACTTTTGTGTTGTTTGCAAATTTGGCTTCCTCTGAGTTATCAATATATATTGTAAACATTTGGGTTCCAGTACTTATCCCTATGGAACCTCAATGGTCAGAGGTCACCAACCTGAAAGAGATCCCCTTATCCTCATTCGCTGTTTCCTGCCCATTAGACAGTTCTCTATTAATGCCAATATACTACCTTCAACACCATGTGCTCTTATCTAATGGTTTAACTTTCTGTGAGGTACTTTCAAACACCTACTGAAATTCCAGATATAGCACACATCGACTGCTTCCCTTCCACCTAATCTGGTTGAGACTACCTCGGAAAACTGTGATCAAATAATCAGATATAATTTCCCTTTCATGAAGCCATGCTGCCTATGCTTGATTAGATTATAATTTTCCAAATGTTCTATTATTATTTCATTAATAATTGATTCCAATATTTTCCAGTGATAGATGTTAGGCTGTTCGGCCAATTGTTACCCACTTTTTGCCTCCCTTCCTATTTGAATAGGGTGTCACAATGGCAGTTTTCCAATCCTCTGATACTTCTCCAGAATCATAAGATTTTTGGAAAATTACAAGGAATGCATCCACTATCTCTGTAGCTCCCTCTTTTAATCCTATGGTGCAAGCCTTGAGAGCCAAGGAACTTATCTACCTTTTGCCCCATTAGTTTGTTTAATGCTACTTCTGCAGTGTGGGTAATGGTACTTAACCCTTTCCCTGTATGCTTTCATATTAATGGTTGGTTCAATGTATCTTCTACTATAAATACTGGACAAGTAAGCTGTCAGAGTGAAAACTAGCATCACCATTCTCAGAAAAATTCTAAAAGAAGCTAAACCATGTCTTCTCCTTAACATACAGAATAAAAGTGTAGAAATTAAACTTAAAGTTATGCGTTATTATTAACAATAGCAACCAGAATTAGTTTATCAACAGTAATGTATAGTAACGATAAAGGAATAATTATTCACAAGATAATGAAAAGATGGACCAGATTGGGAGTGAGGGCTAAGTTCTCAGTGACAGTGGAGCAGAAACTGTCAATGAAAATTCATGCGTATTAGTGAGATTTTGAATATTGTCGCAATGTACAAGCAGCAGGAATGCACATTTTGAGAGAAATTATACTATGATTAACAAAATGCTCTGAAAATTGTAGCTGATCAAACAAATTGTGAGTTTGCAACTGTCTTGGAGTGAGCAGTGTATACAGAAAAACATTTTCGGAGGTTCAGGGATGAAAACTTCTTTCAAATAGTGAGTGTTAAGAATTCAAAAATATCTTTAACATTGTAGAATCATCTAACTTTAAAAGGGACTGAAAACATTTCAATTTTCACATATTACAAGAAGGATGGGCATAACAAATGTCGAGATCGCAGAACGCATTACAGACACCAATGGTAAAATGGTGGTCTTGCAACATAGTAACCAAATGATTAGAGCACATTACAAGTAATTTACCAGAACTGACTGTTGATGAAATTCAAACAGATAATAGAAACTGAAAAGGCACCATCTTCTCCTGCTCTCTTGTCAGTATTCCTCAGTCAACGTTCCCTCCATGACACTCTAGTGTAATCCACTATCACCTGTAACACTGCCTTAACACACATCAACACCACCACTCTCGCTTGCCCTTGGCTCATTCAGATGCAATTGCAGGTGTGGTAATGATTGCTGTATCACTTGCTTCCTCCTCATTGTCCAATACATCTTCCAGATGAGCCCATCTTTACTTGTACTTTTATCGATCTAATCTACTGTGGTCACCTCTCACAATGCGATCTCCTGTACACTGATGAAACCAAGCATAGATTGGGGTGATTCCTTTCCAAAGTACTTGCTCCCTGTTCATAAGAAAGGCCCTCAGTTTCCAGTTGCTTACTATTTCAACACATCATCTTATCCTCATGCAAGCATTTCTGCCCTAGGCCTGCTGCAGTACTCCACTGAAGTCCAATATAAAACGGAGAAACACCACCTCATTCCTCATTAGACACTTTACAACCATCTGGACTAAAGAGCTGAACAAAGCATAATCCCATTCATCCATTTTGATTTCATCACCCCACCCTATACCCCTTCCCCATCTCTCTGCCTGGTGTGCGCTTAGCAAAGCCAACCTATTTTCTACTATTCAGACCTGTTTTTTGAGGATGTAACTCTGAAGATGGACGAGGGAGATCCAGTAGATGAAGTGTACCTGGACTTTCAGAAAACTTTTGATAAAGTCCCACATAGGAGGTTAGTGAGCAAAATTAGGGCGCATGGTATTGGGGGCAAAGTACTAGATTGGATTGAAAATTGGTTGGCTGATAGGAAACAAAGGGTAGTGATAAATGCCTCCATTTCGGAATGGCAGGCAGTGACCAATGGGGTACCGCAGGATCAGTGCTGGGACTGCAGCGTTTTACAATATATATTAATGATATAGAAGATGGTATTAGCAATAACATTAGCAAATTTGCTGATGATACTGAGCTGGGTGGCAGGGTGAAATGTGAGGAGAATGTTAGGAGATTACAGGGTGACCTGGACAGGTTAGGTGAGTGGTCAGGTGCATGGCAGATGCAGTTTAATGTAGATAAATGTATGGTTATCCACTTTGGTGGCAAGAACAGGAAGGTAGATTACTACCTAAATTGAATCAATTTAGGTAAAGGGGCAGTACAGAGAGATCTGGGTGTTCTTGTACACCAGTCAATGACGGGTAAGCATGCAGGTACAGCAGGTAGTGAAGAAGGCTAGTAGCATGCTGGCCTTCATATCAAGAGGGATTGAGTATAGAAGCAAAGAGGTTCTTCTGCAGTTGTACAGGGCCATGGTGAGACCACACCTGGAGTATTGTGTGCAGTTCTGGTCTCCAAATTTGAAGAAAGACATTCTGGATATTGAGGGAGTGCAGCGTAGGTTCACGAGGTCAATTCCTGGAATGGCGGGGCTACTTTAGGCTGAAAGACTGGATCGACTGGGCTTGCATATCCTTGAGTTTAGAAGACTGAGAGGGGATCTGATTGAGACATGTATTGAAGGATTGGACACTCTGGAGGCAGGAAACATGTTTCCGCTGATGGGTGAGTGCTGAACCAGAGGACACAGCTTAAAAATACGGGGTAGACCATTTAGGACAGAGATGAGGAGAAACTTCTTCACCCAGAGAGTGGTGGCTGTGTGGAATACTCTGCCCCAGAGGGCAGTCTCTGGATTCATTTAAGAAAGAGTTGGATAGCGCTCTCAAGGATTGTGAATCAAGGGTTTTGGAGATAAGGCAGGAACAGGATACTGATTAAGGATGATCAGCCATGATCATATTGAATGGTGGTGCAGGCTCGAAGGGCAGAATGGCCTACTCCTGCACCTATTGTCTATTGTCTATTTACAGCCCTATCACTCCTCTATTTCCATTAGTGCTCCCTTAGTTTTTTACTAAGGCACCCTCACCCATTCCACATGCTGTTTCTCCCCTATTTCAACTGCATAAAAAAGTGTTTTTCTGACACTCTGAAGCAGTCACTTTGCAGAGATAAAAGAGTTGAAACATTAACTTTGTTTCCCTCACTGCGGAGCTACCAAACATGCTGAGATACTTCACTGCTTTTTATTTTTCAAATCTCCAGAAAATGCCATATTTTGATTTTCCATTAGAGCAGAAACACTTATCTGATTTCACCCACCCACCCACCCTGCAACTCAAACTGATAACATGCTCCAGTTGCTTTTCCCAGGATTTACCAAATCTGAGTTGCTGGTTGATGTAGATTGTCCAACACTGTGATCTTCATTTAATATGCTGATCAGTCTCAAGAGCAATATTGTGCTCAGCTTCATACTTTTCTGGTTCAAACACATGCTGGCTATGCAAATAATTTGCAAGCCTGTATACTGGTTTCAACATACTTCCTCTTGATGCAATTTGCCATTTTAACTATTTCAAATGTTATTTTTATTCACGCACACACTTTTACAGGATGTCTTGTTGGCTAGGCCAGCATTTCCTGCCCCTCCCAAGTTGCCCTGAAGTTGGTGCTGAGGTTTCTGATTTTGGTGACTGTCTCGATGTTCGTACACTACTGGTTTTTTTTGTCCTCACGCTTAGTAATTTACTGGACAGATCTTCCTCTCGCAGTCCATTGACCAGTGAATGCTGTCATTTCTTAATGTCTTTGACATACCATGGTCATAATAGGGTGATATGATTGGCTAGAAGAAAGTGAGGACTGCAGATGCTGGGGATCAGAGCTTAAAATGTGTTGCTAGAAAAGCGCAGCAGGTCAGGCAACATCAACTGAGAAGGAGAATCGACGTTTTGGGCATTCCTGAAGAAGGCCTTATGCCCGAAACGTCGATTCTCCTTCTCCTTTGATGCTGCCTGACCTGATTTGATTGGCTCACCTATATAGAAGGTTATGGTACTTTCCTCGAACTTAATTGAAGCATTATAGAAGAGAAAGGCAAAATTATGCTTTTCTACTGAAAGTTATGCTTTTGAAGCAAAAATTACAATGTGAAGAATGATTTTCTGGCATGAAAATCGAGGAATATGATCTTTTGAATGAGAAGGCAAATGTAAGTGTAGGTGAAGGGTTACAGATCTCATGTACAAGATCAAGTCTGAACAGATGATGGCTAATCATATTCCACCAATAACAGCAGCCAACTGGTGGCTCATGGAGCATAAATTGAAATGTCTGCTGTTCTGCAGTCTGCTGCCTCTAAATGCAGTCTGCTCTACATTGAACACAACTTGTCTTCAGTAATGACATTGAAAATTGTCCTGTGTATAATTACATTCCCCATGACTTAAAAACATATTGAGGTAGATGTTTTGCAAAATAATCTATCTATGGTTGCTCATGATTCATACAATAGCACATTTGTAAAAATATAGCCACAATTATGAGGACCCCAATAACTGCAGAGGAAGCAATTGATCAAAAACCATAATACTATGTCATTTTATTGCAGTGTATTTTGAGAGTTTGACATTTGTGAAAATAATAAGATTGTCATTGCATGCTGTGCAATAGTATATTGAAATATGGAATTGAGCTGGAGAGGTTGTGAAGGACTGAAAGGATTAAGGACTGCCATTAATTAGTGACACAGCTGCACTAAGCTATCTGAATGACATTACTGGATCATTCTCTCGCTCACCCACTCTCTCTCTCTCTGACATAGAAAATAAAAAAAACCTTTCATTATTGAGCTTGGCACATGAATCTTGCACCTGAAAGCCTTAATATGTTTTGAGTGAATTGGAAAGGGCAAAATTTCCAAACAATTATGAGCTCATAAAAAGACATTCCCAAGTCTAATAAGCTGTTTTTTGGCATATCTTTGACCATATTGGAATGCCTGTTTTTTTTTAAATGTTTGTTTATTGCAAGCACAGTATACTAATTTAAAAGAAATACAAGTAAATTGCTGCTCCTCTTGGAAGGAGGGTTTGTAGTCTTAGACAATGAGGTGAGAGAAGTAAAAGGGCAGACGTTATACGTCTAACACTTGTATGAGAAGGAAGTGAAGTGTTCGGGGTAATTGCAGGATGCACCAGAGCATTGCTGAGGGAATGATCCCTTTGGAATGGTAAAGGAGAGGGGGAGGATGTGACAGCAGATCATATGTTAGTAGTGGCATGTGATCGATCTCCAGAATGGCAGAAAATAATTATTTGTTTACGGGGGTGCTTGTGGGGAGAATAGAGAAGGGGAATCTTATGCTGTCAGGAGGGAGACGAGGGAAGAAGTGCATTAAATGGCTTGGACTCGGTTCTTGATTAGTAAGAGGATCATAGATTACAGGGAAAAGGCAGGAGAATGGGGGTTGAGAAACATACCAGGCATGATCTAATGATGGAGCAATCTCAGTGGACTAAATGGCTTAATTCTGCTCCTATATCTTATGGTCACGTGGATATGTATGATGACTCTGCTAACCACAGTGGTGAATGAGTCCTTGGTCAAGGGAAGATAAAGACTCATTAGAAGGGCTGTGGTGCAGGGCTACATTACGTGAACAGATATACTGGAGGTGGAAAAATTGAAAGAATGGAATCCCTACTGAGTCCTCCTCACACATTCACACAGCCTATTTCTGACATCCCTTATCCTTAACTTCTCTACCTTCAGTTTTGTCCACAAATAGTCATTAAAAGCTGACTAACTCTCACAACTACCTCACCTACCCTTCCTCATGCCCTGTAACAGTATGATGGCACTTCCAAATTCATCTTCCTGTCCTGCCCCCTGTTAGCATCCGCCTGTGGGAGTCCAGCCCACTCCTTGATCACCCCGCCAATATCTAATTCTCTTCCCAAACCATCTGCACATGCAATCACAGAAGATGTAATGCCTACCCTTTAACCTTCTTTCTTCATCTAAGGTTAGAAGAAATTCCTTTTAGAAGAAGCATAAATTTACTAGTACTTAATTTAATTTTTTTCTACTCTATGGATTGTTCACAATGTGGTTTTCTGTACTTTGGGAAGACCAAACACAGACTAAGTGACTGATTTTGCGGAACACCTCTTCTTAGTCTGCAAATGTACCCAAATATGTGGCTACTCATCATTTTGGTTTGTGGCATTGTTCCAATGAAACTCAATGCAAGCTTGATGAACAGCACCTGGACTTAATAACCTGGATTCAAAGTTGAGTTCAATGATTTCAGAACGTGAATTCGACCCCCATTTACTTCAGTGTGGATGAATGCATGCCTCTTTATTACAGCCATTACTACACCCTTTGTCCTTTGTTATCATTTAATCTCTCCTACCCTTTACTCTAGGCTCGACCTTAGCTTTTGTTCTTCCTCTCCCTTGCTTCTTTCTACAGCACGTAGCCTATCACATTTCTTCCTTCCTTTAGTTCGGAAAAAAGGTCATTTTCGACTTGAAACAGTAACTCTGACCCAGATATTTTGATCAGGTTTGAAAACTCTTTTTACAACCCTGGTCAAATTAAAAATGACCGCCTTATTTTCAGATGACATCACCGTTACAGTTTTTTGGATAGGGGTCTTCTATTACGAACCTGCCCAGGAGTCCTTGAATCATTAGAGATCATGCCCCCTTTTGCAGCAGTAACTATGCTGTGTTTTGTGATTTAAATGTCCAGCAGGATAGTCAGCCAATTTGATAGCTAATGTGACTGGGATGACTAGGATACCAGGTGGGTGAAAGTTTAGGGTGACTGATGGGTAAGGGTGATAAAGTATTCCTGATTGCTAAGGTGCCAGGTGGGTGAGATGAATGGTGCCAGGTATGTAAAATTTGTCAAATACTAGGTGAGTAGGATATCAGGTAAATGAATGAGTGCTTAGGATACAATCCAAACATTTATTCATATCTGTCTCAAATATCCTCTAACCTTCGGGCCTTGGTGGTAGACAGTACCAAAGATTTACTCACCTTTGAGGGAATTCACTTCCCTTACTCTTTGTTCCAAATGATTAGAACAGAAATTGCTTGAAATGCTCAGCAGGTCCAGCAGCATCTGTGGAGAGAAATCAGAGTTAACGTTTTGGGTCAAGTGACTCTTCCTCAGAACTGAGAGACAATTCAAAGATTGTGAACAATAGTTTTAGACTCTCCAGGAAATATCATCTCAACGTCCACCTGGTCAAACCCCAGAAAAGTTTTCTTTTGTCAATGGGATTATTTTTCATTCATTTTGATCTCTGGGGAATACAGGCCTAGTTTATTCCTTTTGGACATTTCTTGCCATCCCAAGAGTCAGTCAAGTGAACCTTAGTTTCACTACATTTCAGGCATATATATAAAAGATGGACAGGTTCTTGATTAATCAGTGGATCAAGGACTACATGGAAAAGACAGCAGAACAGGGTCCAGAAATGTAATCAGTCTTAATTGAATGGCAGAGCAGTGTCACTGGTCCAACTAATCTAATTCTGCTCCTATATCTTATGGCCAGCGATGAGGAAATCAAAATCGCTCACACTACTCCAGTTGATGCCTCACTGAAGTCCTGTATGATTTTAGAATTGTATTTCTGTTTTCTTTCTTTTATGCAGAAACAAAGATGCGGTTAACCAAATGGCAGTTACTCCTTACCCTGTACCATCTAATTTACATGCTGGTGAGGTAAGTACATTGATCGGATTGCTATAAATTTAATGCAGTTGCTTTTCAATAGTTTGAAAGCTGTCTAATCTGGTGTGTGAATGTGAAAGTTTGTAATGAAGGTTAATTGTCAAACATTCAATATAATGAAAGAGATTGCAGAAAGCCAGATGAACCTTTTTTATAAGACTGCTCCATCACCATTCTTATTAAGGAAACAATTTTGGTAATTTGTCAAATGCAATAATTGTGGCTTTTATATATAAATTCTAATCCAGGAATGATCTTTAAATGAGGTTTAGAAACACATTCTCAACTCATCTTCGATATGAGAATGGTCGCATTTATTGAGCAGTATTTTTTAGCTCTTGATATCTAATCTAATCTAAATGCGCAAAGTCAATTCTGTGGATGTGAAACCAGTGCAGGTATGAACAAATATTAGGAAATTGTACAAGAAATGCTCAGCTGCTCACATTACCTGTGGCTTGTTATAATTGAGCTTCATGTCCCTAAAAGTTCCTGTTCACAGGCAGTTGTATAACCTTCTGAACGAGGCCAATCTGAGAAATGCTTTGTCAATGTCAAAATGAGTTCCAGGTGGCCACAGTAACCATCTTGCACATGGCCCAACATCTCCTGTTTATCTGCAGCAACATGAGGTCTAATTGGGGGAAAAAGACTTCCTGCAATTTAGTGTAGTGGCATTTCCTTTCATTGCATTTCCTTAAATGTTTTCCATTACAGTTAAATAAAATCAATCCTTGCAATGAACTTGAATTCTAGAGCCAGAGGACCTCTAACAAAATGGATGCAGTTGAAGAAGGCCATTTTATTTTTCTGCTCCACTGCTAATGATACATAACCCAAAGTCCTACAGAAATGAGTTCCTTTCATGCATTACCATCGGGTAACTCCGACAACACTGGCATCTCCCCAACAAATTGGAAAATTGAATCGATGTTTTATTAATAGATTCATAGGAAATAGGTGCAGGGATCAGCCATTTTGCTTTCAAGCCTGCACCACTATTCAATATAATCATAGCTGATCATGCAATTTTAGTATCCCACTCTCACTTTCTCTCCATAGCCATGAATCCCTTTAGCTGGAAGGGTCACAACCAGCTCTCTCAAGTATATCTAATGAATTGGCCTTTTGCTTTCAGGGAGCAAGTTCCACAAGTTCACAGCTTTCTGAATAAAGAAATTCTTCCTCATCTTAGTCCTGAGTGGCTTACCCCTTATTCTTAGACTGTGACCCCTAGTTGTGGACTTCCCCAACATCAGGAATATTCTTTCCGCATCTAGCCTGTCCACTCCCATCAGGATTTTATATGTCTCTATGAAATTACCCTTCATTCTTCTAAATTCTAGTGAGTACAAGGCCATTTGATTCGGTCTCTCTTCATATGTCAGTCCTGTCATCTGATAATCAATATGGCGGACCTTTGCTGGCTTGCCTCAAGAGCACAAATGTCTTTCCTCAGACCAGAAGACCAAATCTGTACACTAAGCTCAAGGTCACCTCTCCCAAGGCCCTGTATAACTGCAGCAAGACATCCCTACTCCCCTAGGTAAATCCCCTCACAACAAGACCAGCATGCCATTAGCTTTCCTCACCACCTGTTGCACCTACATACCAATCTTCAGTGACTGTTCCATCATGACTCCCAGGACTTGTTGCACCTCACCTTTTCCTAAACTGCCCATTCAGATAATAATCAGTCTTTCTGTTTTTGCCATCAAAATGGATAACCTCACATTGATTCACATTATATTGCATTTATCAAGTATTTGTCCATTCAGCCAGTCTATCCGGGTCATCCTGCAGCCCCTTAGCATCTTCCTCACAGCACAGACTGCCACCCAGCTCATGTCATCTTCAAATTTGGAGATATGGCATTCAATTCCTTCATCCAAAGTCATTGATATACATTTTGAACAGCTGGGGTCCCAGCAGTGAACTCTAGTACCCCATTTGTCACTGCCTGCACTCTGAAAAGCACCTGTTTATTCCACCATTTTGCTTCCTGTCTGCCAACCAGTGTCAATCCATGTCAAAGCATTGCCTCTGATACCATGAGCTTTAATTTTTCTTACTAATCTCTTGTTTGGGACCTTGTCAAAAGTCTTTTGCAAGTCCAGATACACAGTATCCACTGATTCACCCTTGTCCACTGTACTGGTGACATCCTCAAACAATTCCAGAAGATTTGTCAAACATGAATCCCTCCTGACTTGCACTGATCCAGTCACCGTTTTCCAAATACTTAATTATTACATCCTAAGTAATTGACTCCAGCATTTTTCCAACCACAGATGTTAGCTTAACCAGCCTACGATTCCCTGTTTTATCTCTCCCTTAATTTTTAAGAAGTGGGGTTACATTAGCTATCCTCCAGCCCATTTTATATGGAATGCATGAAAATGATCACTGACGCTTCCACTATTTCTGTAGCCACTTCCTTAAATATACTGGGATGCAGAGCATCAGCCCTGGGGACCTTTTGGGTTTTAATCCCATCAATTGACCAAATACGAATTTCCTTCAGTTCCCCCTTCATGTTTGACCCTCTGTTCACCATCATTTCCAGAAGGTTATTTGTCACCTCCTTAGTGAAGACAGATCCAAAGAATTTGTCCAAACAGTCTGCTATCTCTTTGATTCCTGATGAAGGGCTTTTGCCCGAAACGTCGATTTTCCTGCTCCTTGGATGCTGCCTAACCTGCTGTGCTTTTCCAGGACCACTCTAATCCAGATTGCTATCTCTTTGTTGTCCACAATGAATTCACCTTATTCTAACTATGAAGTTTTCAATCAGCATGTTCAGAGATTGTTGTGATATACCTCTAGAGAAGCTAGGACTTAAACTCCGGCCTTTTGGCTAAAAGGTAGGGACAGTACCAATGGGCCACTTTCATATTTTTAATTAGCCTGTTTGGACTTGTTATGACAAATATCTGAGGCAGGTGGGATTTGAAGCTGGGTCTCTGACTCAGAGATAGGGACTCTACCATTGTGTCACAGGAACCCCTTGCCCAGATGTATCTTGTCCATGAAAAGCAGAGCAAATCTAACCAGCCAATTACCATGCTATTAGTCTAGTGTTGTTCATCAAGGAAGTGATGGAAAGGATCGTTGATAGGGTTGTCAAGTAATACTTGCAAAAGCATATACTCAAATTCACTGTACATTGTGATGTGTCGTTCCAAATTTCCCTTCATAGCATATTGATATATTTGGTGGTATGTAAAGCCAATGCTGTTATGTACAGTTACTCTTACAGTTGTGAAAAGAAATTCATTTTTCCATTCCGCATGAAAGCTGTACATTTTTGGTTTCTTTTTTGATAGTGCAGGTTCACCATTTATCATTATTGCTTCACCTTGTAGTTAATGACTTCACTCTGTTGGTTGGTCATGCTGTTTGTAGGCCTCTGAATCTGTACTGTGGAATATCCAGAGCACTGCTGATTATTTTCAAGCTGGGGACATGAGAGGTAACTTCAGTGATCATGGTTTGTTTCAGAGTCTATGATTGGCTTGTATTGCCTGCATATTGGGAATGGGATGTGGCAGAGATTTAGATTAGATTAGATTAGATTAGATTAGATTACTTACAGTGTGGAAACAGGCCCTTCGGCCCAACAAGTCCACACCGCCCCGCTGAAGCGCAACCCACCCATACCCCTACATCGACCCCTTACCTAACACTACGGGCAATTTAGCATGGCCAATTCACCTAACCTGCACATCTTTGGACTGTGGGAGGAAACTGGAACACCCGGAGGAAACCCACGCAGACACTGGGAGATCCTGGTAATTTTTCTTCATCCTGCATAGAACTATTAAATAGGCAGCTGAAGAAATAAGAAAAAAAATGCAGATCTGTAGAGAATGGGCAGAGGAACTGAACTGCCCTTGCAGAGACTCAAGATCATGAGGCTAAGTAGTGTCCTATGTTTCTATTACTGTAATATACTTCTTCACAATTCAATTCCTAGTTTACTACTTACTGATTTGCTTGGAATGCCATGACAAACCTTATTTTACCCTGCAATGATAGTCCATCTGGACCAAACTGAAGCACTGCGCAACAAAATGGCAAAGTCTGTCACGAACAATCACTAGCTACAATCACTTCTGGAAGTAGAAGTCATGCAGCATCTTGACAATTAATATACATGCAGTGAAGGAACAGTAGGCAGGCAGTGATGTCAACTGTCAGTGACTTGGCAATCCATTAGTCAGTCAGAGACCTTGGATCTACAAGATGCATTGTGTGTCTTAACAAGTCTCTTTGACAGTAACGCCCAAACACGCAACTTCTAGCATGTTGAAGGACAAATGCAGAGGAGACATGGGGATACCACTGTCAGCCAGCTCCCCTCCTGGTCATTACAATCCTAACTTGGAACTGCTGTCACATTCTTTGAATGTTGTTGAGTCAAAATCCTGGAACATAGTTCCCAACAGAACTGTGGTTGTTTCTATACCTCAAGAGCTGTACTGGTTCAGGAAAATAGCTCATCACCATTTTCTCCAAGGAAATTAGGAATTGGAAATGAATGCTGGCCTAGTCAACAACACCAATATCTCACGAATAAATTCTAGAAAGTGTCCTCAAGTCACATTTGATCAAGTAATTGAAAACAAAAATGCATTGATCCTTAATACAGATTATGGAAATTTGCATTAACCATTATTTGCCTGTATTTTAGAAATTGTTGGAAAAATTCAGATGAGAATCATTAGTTTCATATCTACTGCAAAAGCTTTTAGGTATCATAGAAGTTTTAGCGAGATGGTATTGTTTAATCTAGAACAGATTGAATTTCAGGACATTTCATTCTAGTTTTTCAAAAGAAAATGATTTTGATCCATTGTGAGACCCATGTGTTTTTGGGGAAAATATGGTTTTTGGTGTGATAGTCCGATAAAGAACTAGGTTTCACTGAAAAAGTATTTCCAGTAGGGTTCCTGGATAATTATAAATGATATTGTGACCACATTGCCTTGAAGAAAACCTTTAGAATAATAAAGGGTCAACACGTTAATTAGAGGACTATGTCTGTTGTCTGTTTCAAGAAGATGCTTTATGACTTGAGAACAATCTGGCTACATAAAGGGGAAAATCCACTGACAGTAAACAAATGGACAATGGATGGAATTGGGAAAGGATTCAAGTTTCTAAAATATTAATCAAGTATTCTGTACTTAAAATGGTGCACTGAGAACAACCTCACTCTCAATGCCAGCAAAACCAAGGAAATCATTAACTTTCAGTGGGATGTTACTCATGCCTACCTACACATTAACAGCACAGAGATGGAACAAGTCAAGAGTGTTAAGCTCCTGGGAGTGGTCATCCACAACAAGCTTTCTTGGACTCTTCATGTGGACGCACTCGTTGCAAAGGCCCAATGTCTCTTCTTCCTCAGGCAGCTGAGGAAATTTGGCATGACAGTGAATACCCTTGCCAACTTTTATAGGTGCGCCATCGAGAGCATTCTGTCTGGATGTAACACTACCTGGTACGGCAACTGTACCATTCAGGTTCGGAGATAGTTACTGAGAATGGTGAACTCGGACCAGACAATCACAAAGGCCAACCTCCCATCCATAGAATCCATCGACCAGGCCCACTGTCAAGGAAAGGCCGCCAGCATTCTTAAAGATCCATTCCACCCTGGCAGTGTTTTTCTACGACCTCTACCATCAGGGAGAAAGTATAGAAGCCTGAACACACGCACCAGCCGGTTTCGCAACAATTTCTATCCTACTGTTGTTACAACACTAAATGGACTCACAAACTCTTAACATTTGCCTGTACCTGTGTTTTTGTATTTGCTGCTGTTTACCTATTACTTGCTATCTCTACTACTCGACTATGTGAACTGCCTGTATTGCTTGCAAGGCAAAGCTTTTCACTGTGCCTTGTTACATGTGACAATAAATTAATTTCAATTCAACTCTTGGGAAGAGGGCACATTCCTGATTCTCTGGACAGAATGACTTGTGTGTTTATCAATTCTATGTCTCTTCGCCTTGTATGAAATTCTTTTTCCCTCACCAACATGAGTAAAGAAAAATAGAAATGTAGCAAGTATATGCTTGAGAAGGAAGAGCATATCATCTAATACACATCAAAGTTCAAAGAATAATACAGAAGGTGAGGAAATGGCACATTCATCTTTTGCAAAGCAATTTAAAGAGAAGGGAATGATCAAAGGTTGCAAAATTTAGCTCCGTAGTGCACAATTTTATTTTCTCTGGAGTGAGGAGAAGCTATGAATTAGTAGCAAAAGTTGTGACTAATAGACATTGTTGATCAGTGAATAGCCATATATTTAAGCAGTGTGTTAGACTAGCAGTGTAGTTGATTAAACATGTCATTTGAAGATAGATGCAATAACTTTGATTATTTGTGAGATCACTGAAATCCTTCCACACGCGATTGAGCTCCACTGGGCTCCTGATGCTGATTGTCATGGTGATCTGCTCCCATTACCTTTGCACAGTTGTCTGGATAGAGAACAAACAACTCTCCAATTCCTGAAAAATCTTAAATCCTGCTTTCTATTACATTGTGTCACCTTTGCGTCTTTCTCGAGTCATAATCAATTATGGAATCACCTGCAGGTCTTGCTCCATCGAGAAAGTATTTTCTAGTGCTCACTAGCTTTAAGTGGTGTTGATGTTCACAGACTTGCACCTCCCACCCCACATTGACATTTGCAGCCTCTCAACAATGCAGTTTGTACTGGCTTCAGGCAGCTGACACACAAACCAACAGGTAGCACAAAGCTGCCATGCTATTTGTATCAGAAATAAATAGCACAAGATCCAAAATCCATTCCTATTTTCAAGCCTTGCCCATTTTCACATTCAGAGTTTTAAAATCTTAGGATAAATAATGATCTCTTTCCTGGCATAATCAAATTTCCAGCTGCAGTTTTTTTTTAAAAAGTAATTTCAAATACCTGGCTATGATTGCTTATCACTTTATATTAATATTCTAATAAAATATAAAAAAATTACTGATATTATTTAAAAGATTAATTATACCCTCATATAAAGATTTTGTAGTTATTCCATAATTTATGTCCTGCAGTGAAAAGAGATTTGCATTCAACCAATGTTGAAATGTGATTGCACACTGACAAAATTCTAATCATATGCGCTCTGGATTCATTCTTGCTTTTCTGACAGGGGTTGTTATCATCACTCAAATGAAACTAATATAAGCTGTCCTAGTAAAAGTCTGCTGTTACATCAGTATGATTAGCAAGTGCTAGAGGTCCAATTGTGATGTTCACTGTGAGATTTATATATATTAAATATAATTCTAAGTTCTGGTTTTTGATTTAGTAAAATGTGGGTTCTCTGTGTCTGAAATTAATAATTAACTTATAAATATATCTTTAACCAGGATGATTTAAAACAGTCTTGTGATCTAATTTTGAGTTAATGGATTTTTGTGGACACTAGTATGGTTTTATGACTGAGCAGATAAGCAACTCCAATTCAGAATGTCAGTCAGGTTTTTTTAAGCCTAAGGGAAACAGACATGGCCAAGGGAGTGAGTTTGCTTTTAGATTTAAGTTGAATATTGGAAAGTCCAAAAATGAAGATGTTTGTATAGATCAATGCCCCGAGACGAGAAGCATGCTTATTCAGCGTGTAAGAAGTAGCAATGCAATAATCCATGTTAATGCTGGAAATGACAGTCATTGAAGATATGATGCTCATCTTTAAATTGAAGTTTTGTGTTAAAGATTTTATCTCTGGTTGGCAAATAAAAACAAGAAATGTGCTATACCCTGATCTGCATCATGCTGTTGCACGACTTGTTAGATACAGAGAAGTATATTTACATAAATGCATTAGCTGTACTATAAATCAACTGATTCCATTTAGGGGAGCAGTTTAATTTAGGTCCTTAATAACATTTTAAATTACACAACCAACATGGATATAATATTCTAAATGTCTTTCAGTATTATGATACCACTTAGAAGTTCAAGGCCAGCAGATGTATGGAAACACCACCATCTGCAGGTTGCTCCCCAAAGTGACACACCATCCTGACATAAAACTATGCCATTCCCTCACTCCCACTGGGTTGAAATCCTGGAACTCCCTTCCTAACATTCTCCACTTCCTGTGGACGGCACGGTGGCAACAGTGGTTAGCACTGCTGCCTCACAGCGCCAGAGACCTGGGTTCAATTCCTGCCTCAGGCAACTGTCTATGTGGAGTTTGCACATTCTCTCTGGGTCTGTGTGGGTTTCCTCCGGGTGCTCTGGTTTCCTCCCACAATCCAAAATGTGCAGGTTAGGTGAACTGGCTACGCTAAATTGCCCGTAGTGTTAGGTGAAGGGGTAAATGTAGAGGAATGGATCTGGGTGGGTCGCGCTTCGGCAGGTCGGTGTGGACTTGTTGGGCTGAAGGGCCTGTTTCCATACTGTAAGTAATCTAATCTAATCTAACAGCACTGTGAGCACCCCTACACACTGAGGACTGCAACAGTTCAAAAAAGGCAGCTTACCATCACATTTTTCAGGGCAATTAGTGTTGGGAAATATTAACAGCCACATTACATGAGTGAATGTAATTAGTTTTTTTTAGTTAAATTGAACCTTGTGACTGCAGTTAATATATCATATGTTCTTCCCAATAACTATATTTTTTTCTCACATTGCACCCTTCATTTTCACCTGTTAGAACAGGATTTTTTTTCTTGGAAAAGAACACTCAACACATTGTAGCTTTTTGGACATGAAAGGGAATATGGACTGTAAAGATCATGTGGGATGATAGAGTGCACCCCCCCCCCCCCAACCTTAATCAACAGGCTTTGCATAATGTTGGCATTATTATTTAGAGGAAAGTGTACAGTTATTGCATAATGTTGGCATTATTATTTAGAGGAAAGTGTACAGTTACCATATATCTTATTCTATCTGGCTGCTAAAGCTTGCAATCACTATTTCCGTGCTACAATTGCCTTGTTTCTGCATCAGTTCTGTAATATGTCCTCCATGCAGTGTCCTTGCAACATTGCCGGGAGCACCCTTCTGAGATGCCTTAATACGAGTGAAGCAATAACTCACTCTGTATCTCATTCCAAGTGTTTGGCATCAAAGAAATCAGTCCTTTGCTTTCTCCCTGCATTGGTTAACAACGTCATCTCGACACTCATCAACATTCTGCTTGCACCCTGTTGTATCTGCACCCAAACCAAGTCCGTAACTCACTGTATATCAGATTTGCTGCCACCAACCTGTTTAAGTATAGGCATCTACAGGGACTGTTTGGTCTTGTGTGGGAGAGGAAAACCACTTTAGTCTGACTAGAAGAGACTCTTGTATTGAACAAGAAATTGTTTGCTACATATCAACAACGAGGTGCAGCTTACCTAGGATAGATATTTTTCCAGAGATTATGAGGAGGACCAGATTTTCAATCTATTTCCTTCAAGATCTGAAGCTATTCTAGTGCATTAATCCTTTCAGATCCAAATGCATTATCTCCCTTAGCCCCATGACTTTTTCACATTACTTGTATGTGCATTTGTCTAAATAATTACCATCAACCACTACCCTATCTCCCCCAATCACTAACTTTACAAAATCAGATGATCTGGTGTTTTTACTATTTTCCTGGTTTCTCTTAGATTGCAGTTTCTTTAAACTTGGAAGACTTTTAGTTTACCGGATGGAAGATTATAGTCTCTGATTATTTTTTTGAGCGTCTGAAGTTTGTACGCCCCTTTAAACTGGAAGGAATCTTTAATCTTTTGGATTGCCTTCAGATGATGTCTTCATTGCTAAAATAGACAATTTATTTGCAGTCCTGAATTCCAGAACCTGTCAATTTGTTCACTGCAAGATCTTGAATCTCTGAATGTTCGCCACCCTTTCTCAGTAGCAACTACCATGGAGTTGTATACAATACACCTTCAATCTGTGTCAGCAGATTTTTATTCTCAACCTGCCTGTATATCTGTATTAAATTTTGTAGGACCTTTACTTCAACTTAATGATTAGTTTTTGACATTTTTGTTTACTCTCAATTGCATTATTGGTCAAAATGTTGCTTTAAACACTGCAGTTATTCACAAAGCCTACAGAACTGTTCAGGACCCATATTTTAAGCTTTGCAGCTGTAATGTAAGCTTTTAGAGAGGTGACCTGGCATTGAGGTTGGCTAATGGGTTGGGAAATGAGGTGTTAGTAGGAAGAGCTGCATGCCAGAATCAGTTTTTTAAAAAAAATTCTTCGTGGGATGTGAGAATCAATGAAAGAACTGACATTTATTGATCATTGCTATTGCGCTTGAGAAGAGTGTTATAAAACACTTTATGGAAGCATTGCAGTCCATCTAGTGTAGGCACACCGAATCATTGCAAGGAAGTGAGTTTCATGATTTTGACCCAGTAACAGTCAAGGCACAGTGATTTAATTCCAAGTCAGGGTGGTATAGCTTGAAGGGGATCTTGTAGGTGGTGGCATTCCCATGCATTTATAGCCCTTATCTTTGTAGTCGAAGAGGTCCCAGTTTAAGAAGGTGCTATTGAAGGAGGCTGGTTAAATTTGAGTTGCAACATGTATATATAGTACATACTGCTGTGATTTTGCTTCCGTGCTGGAGGGAGTGAATATTTTAAGTGGTAGGAAGTGTAGTGATTGTAATGAGGTATGCAGGTAGATCGCATAGAATATGAGTTCCCTGATTGGGGCTGTTAACCTGGTCCAATCAGGGATCCCAGGCTGATAGATGAAAACAGGAGTGTCAGAGATTCTGTTCACTCTGAGAGCTGGCTCTGAGGAAGCTAGACCTGTGTCAAGGACTTTCCAGTTGTAAAAGGGTGACTTGGTGATGTGCTACTGGCCTCGGTGGAGTTATTTCACTAATGACAAAAGCAAAGCACTCTCTTGAAGAAATTTATCTGTCTTTGAATCAGTGTAAGCATTTCTGGTATCATGCTGTCATTTGGGAAACTCAAATCATAGAAGCCCTACAGTGGGGACGCAGGCCATTTAGTCCATCAAGTCCACATGAGATTCTGTAGAGCATCCCACCCAGCCCTACTCCTGTAACCCTGCATTTCCCATGGCTAATACACCAAGCCTGCACATCCTTGGGCAGTATGGGCAATTTAGCCTGGCCAGTCCATCTAACCAACATATCTTGTGACTCATTTGATCCTACGGTCGAAGACTGGTCCCGGGATGTGAAAAGATAGCGTTAGTTTTTCCAAGTAAATGACATTGGGGCAGAAGAAGAGTAACAAGTACTTCTGACAGCTTATGGAGCTACAACCTTTTCAGTTATAGGAAGCCTAACTCTCTCTGAGTCACCAGATACTAAAATCTTTCAAGAGTTGACGGTTTTAGCTAACGAATATTACGACCCCAAGCCTTCTCTAACTCTGAGATGCTTTTGTTTTTACTCGGCAATTCAAGAGCCAAGGGAATCCGTATCGACTAGGTTAAGATGATGGGCAGAGGCATTTGACTTTAGTTTAACCCTTAATTAGATTCTGAGAAACTGTTTGGTATGTGGGATTAATGATGTAACCATGCAAAAGTGCCTACTAGCTGAAGCCCAACTGGACTTCAAACAGGCTGTACACCTGGCTTTGTCTCTGGAAAATGCGGCAAGTGGAACTTATGAGTTACAGGATATAGTGATAGAAGTGGACACCCTCGTCAGTCCAACTGAGCTGTCCAATTGCATATCCTGAACAGAGGGACTCTGGATCAGTCCACAGCAAAACCCAAAAACAAAGCCAAGCCTCCGCCAAACAATTAAAATTTTCTTCAGGATCTGGGCCAGCAAGCTTCTGTAGTTGCTGTTGGTATGCAGACTCGAGACAGCAAAAAAGTCCCAATAGACCTAAACTGTGTAAGAAAAAGCATAGGCTGGTATCCTTGAGAGTGCACACCCTCAAAAGTGCACATGCATCAGGTTTGGAACATTTAAATTACTGAGCAACATACAAATCAGAACCAGTCAAAATAAATGTCTAGTTAAATAGTTGCCTTGTTCTAATGGAGGTTGATGCTGGCATGGCCATTTCAGTGATCGTAGAACTAGTCTTTACCAGAATTCACTTATGGATTGAAACCCTGAAGTTTGCACAAGCCTTTGGCTAGACTGAGAACCTGTATCAGGGAACCTTTACTGACTAAGAATATAACTTCTTGTATGAGAAGCAGCTGGTTCAGTCACCAATTGTTATAGTAAAAGGCCTGGTGGAGCAAAATTGATTGAGAAAAATTCACCTAGATTTATTCAACATTTTTAAATTAGAAAATGGCAGCCTGAACAAAGTCCTAATTAAATACCTGGAGGTTTTTCAGGAAGGTCTCGGGACGACTAAAAGAACCAAGGCCATTGGCATATAAGCAAATTCATGATTCTGCAAGACACATTCAGTGTCATTTGCCTTACAGGCAAAAGCAGAGTCAAAATTTGGAAGGCTGGAAAGCAAAGGAATCATCAAACTAGTCCAATTTGCAGAATGAGCAGCACCGATCGTACCAATTAAGCAGACCGGTGGGTTGGTTTCCCTTTGTGGGGATTTTAAACAAATGGTAAACAGCTTTTCGCAGCTGGATAAATACCAGTCCCTCGCATAGAGGATTTATGCACAAGCTGGCAAGGGGGTCATCCTTCACGAAGCTGGTCATGAGCAATGTGTACTTGCAATTGCGATTAGATGAGGATTCACAGAAGAATGCTGTAATTAATGCCTATCACCGGCACAGTGGTTAGCACTGTTGCCTCACAGTGTCAGAGATCCGGGTTCAATTCCCACTTCAGGCAACTCTCTGTGTGAAGTTTGCACGTTCTCCTTGTGTCTGCGTGGGTTTCCTCCAGTTACTCCGGTTTCCTCCTACATTCCAAAAATGTGCAGGATAGGTGAATTAGCTATGCGAAATTGCCTGTAGTGTTAGGTGAATGCATAAATGTAGGGGACTGGGTCTGGGTGGGTTGCTTTTCGGAGGGTCGGTGTGGACTTGTTGGGCCGAAGGGCCTGTTTCCACACTGTAAGTAAGTAACCTAATCTATAATGGTTTGTATCAATATACGAGACTGCCGTTTGGGGTATCATCAGCCTGTGTAATTTTTCAGCGGATGATGGAGAACATTTTACAAGGTCTACCCCAGGTTGCCATTTAAAGACCACTTAGCAAACTTGAATATAGTCCTTAGATGTTTCTTGCAGGCGAGTTTAGGCCTTAGAAGGGGAAAAATGTGTATTCCAGGCACCCCAAGTGACCTACTTGGGCTACAGAATTAACAAGACCACCTTACACCCATTGGAAGATAACGTAAGGGCATCAACGATGCCCTGACTTCCATGCCTGTACCGGAGCTTAAGTCTTTCCTTGGGCTGGTGAATTCCTACAGAGTGTTTGTACAAAACCTGGCCTCCATCCTTTGAACCAACTCCTAAAAAAGGGGGTCAGCATTGGAAATGGTGGTGTAACCAAGCCATAGCTTCCAGGGAAATGAAGAAATAGCTGTCACCCACAAACAGCAGTCCCAATTTTGAAGGATGGCTTAAAGAAACAGTTTACAGCTTCACTAGAAACCAAACTGTCTTGGTTCCTATTTGATTATAAGATCACCCCTCGTGCAACTACAAGAATAGCTCCAGCAAGATTACTAATGAGGAGAAGATTCCACACCAGTTTAACTTTGATCTTCCTGGACCTGGGGAATGGAGCGTGAAATGGCATCAGGAACGCTAATGCCAGACACAAGGCTCTGCCAAGCAAGAGAGGCAGTTTACTTCAGGTGATAAAGTTTGGTGTAGGACCTATGGGAATGGCACTGTATGGGTAAGAGGCATGGTCGATGGAAGGTCAGGTCGAGGGACATATAATGGTCTGTTAGGTGTGACATTCCTGCATATGAAAGCTGCAAACTCGCAGACAGCGCAAGTGCAAAATGTGCCTGGCTCTTTGGAACGGTCAGAGAGGTTCTCTCTCTCTGTCAAGTGTTGAAGAGATCTTGGAATCTGAGATGGATGCAGCAGACATCGCTGCCTCTGCACCTTTACTGTCTGGAGAAAAGAATGAATTTCTCTTGAGATGCTCTGGATGCAGGAGGTGAGCTACTACGCATTGCGTGTTGCCCATATGCAAGGCAAAGTCGGAAGAACCTGATCTGGTGCCAAAACGTTCCAGGAGGAGCTCCAAGAGAAAGAACTGGCCTTTGTCCTCAGACTCGGAGGGGAGGGATGCAGTGGTTGTTACGAAGTCAGCCAGGTGGACCTCATAGAATATGAGTTCCCTGATTGGGGCTGTTAACCTGGTCCATTCAGGAAGCCCAGGTTGACAGATATAAACAGAAGTGTTAGATATCCTAATACTTTGAGACCTGGCTCAGAGGGAGCTGGATCAGTATCAAGGACTTGCCGTGTGTAAGTAAAGGGTAACTTAGTGATGGGATACCGTCCTCTGTGGAGTTATTTCAGGAGAGATTGTAATCAAGTGGCTGCTTTGCCCCAGCTGGTCTTGAGTTGCTTAATTTTCATTCAGGTTGCACTCATCCAGGCAAGTCGATAGCATTGCATCACATACCTGACTTGCGCATTGTAGATGGTGACGTCTGGAATCACGAGGTGAGTTGCTCACCACAGTAGTCCCCACTACTTACCTGTTCTTTTATCCACTGTGTTTATTTGGCTAGTTTAGTTCAGTTTCCAGTCAATGATAACCCCCAGATTAATGATAAGCGGATAATTCAATGATAGTAATATCATTCGAATGTCAGGGAAGATAATTAAATTCTATCCCCTTTGGGTCAAATTTATTGTTTGGCACTTGTGTGGCACAAATCCCAAGGCTGAAAGTTGAGTGCATATAGATGGTTCTGAATCTGCAGATTAGTTGAATATTGTATAATCCTCAAAAACATCCCCACATCAGAATTCACAATGGAGGGAATAACAATGATGAAGTAGCGGAAGATGGTTGGACCTAAGACACTTCTGCTTTACACCTTGAAGATAGTAGGCAGGCTTTGTGGTGTCAGGAGGTAATATTGCATTTTGGTAAAACAAACAAGGGTAAGACTTATACAATTAAATGTAAGGCCTTGGGTAGTATTGGAGAACAGAGACACTTAGGGGTTTAGGGACATAATTCTATGAAGTTTGTCTTGCATGCAGACAGGGAACATAGAACAATACAGCGCAGAACAGACCTTTCGGCCCTCGATGTTGCGCTGACCTGTGAACTAATCTAAACTCATCCCCCAACACTATCCCATCATCATCCATGTGCTTATCCAAAGATTACTTAAATCTCCCCAATGTGGCTGAGTTAACTACATTGGCAGACAGGGCATTCCATGCCCTTACCACTCTCCGAGTAAAGAACCTGCCTCTGACATCTGTCTTAAATCTATCACCCCTCAATTTGTAGTTATGCCCCTCATACAAGCTGATGTCATCATCACTGTCTACCTTATCTAATCCTCTGATCATCTTGTATGTCTCTATCAAATCCCCTCTTAGCCTTCTTCTTTCCAATGAGAACAGACCCAAATCTCTCAGCCTTTCCTCATAAGACCTTCCCTTCAGACCAGGCAACATCCTGGTAAATCTCTGCACCTTTTCCAATGCTTCCACATTCTTCCTGTACTCAATATTCCAAGTGCAACCGCACTGGCGCTTTGTGTAATTGCAACATGTCATTACGGCTCCCAAACTCAATTCCTCTACCAATAAAACCTACCACTTCATATGCCTTCTTAACAGCACTATCAACCTGGGTGGCAGTTTTCAGGGATCTATGCACATGGACTCCAAGATCCCTCTGCACATCCACACTACCAACAATCTTTCCCTTGACCCAGTACTCTGCCTTCCTGTTATTCTTCCCAAAGTGAATCGCCTCACATTTAGCTGCATTGAACTCCATTTTTACCTCTCAGCCCACCCAATTCTGCAGTTTGTCCAAGTCCCTCTGCAGCCTGCAACATTCTTCCACACTGTCTACTATACTGACTTTAGTGTCATTTGCAAACTTACTAACCCATCCACGTACACCTGCATCTAAGTTATTTATAAAAATGACAAACAGCAGTGGTCCCAAAACAGATCCTTGTGACACACTAGTAGTAATCGGACTCCAGGCTGAATATTTTCCATCAACCACCACTCGCTGCCTTCTTTAGAAAGCCAATTTCTAATCCAAGCTGCTAAATCACCCTCAATCCCATGCCGCTGCATTTTCTCCAACAGCCTACCATGTGGAAGCTTATCAAATGCTTTACTGAAGTCCATGTACATCACTTCAACTGCCCTACCCTCATCTATATGCTTGGTCACCTTGTCAAAAACCTCAATGAGATTTGTGAGAGACGATCTGCCCTTGATAAAGCCATGTTGACTATCTGAAATCAAGTTGCTTGCTAGATGATTATAAATCCTATCTCTTATAATCCTTTCCAAATGTTTTCCTACAACACAAGTAAGGCTCAATGGTCTATAATTACCTGTGTCATCTCTACTGCCCTTTTTGAACAAGGACATAACATTTGCAATCCTCCAATCCTCTGGTACTAAATCTGTAGACAATATCGACTCAAATATCAAAGCCAAAGCCATCTCCTCCCTAGCTTTCCAGAGAATCCTCGGATAAGTCCCATCTGGCCCAGGGGACTTGTCTACTTTCAGTCCTCTAGAATTGTTAACACGTCTTCCTTAGTAACCTCGATCCTTTCTAGTCTAATATCTTGTATCTCATTCTTCTCCTCTACAATATTCTTCTTTTCCTGAGTGAAAACCGGTGAGAAAAATTCATTTAGCACCTCTCCGCTCTCCACAAGGTCCACACACAACTTCCCACTTCTATCTTTGACTGGCCCTATTCCTACCCTAGTCATTCTTTTATTCCTTACATACCTATAGAAAGTTTTAGGGTTTTCCTCTATTCTACCTGCTATAGACTGCAATTTGCATGCTTGCCTTTGAGTATGGGAATTGGAATATCATGTTAAGCTTGTACAGGATGTTGGTATGACCTCTTCTGGAGTACTGTGTCCAGTTCTGGTCACCCTGTTTATAGGCAGGATATTATCAAGCTGGAGAAGGTTCAGGAAAGATTTTCTAGCATGTTGCTGGGAAAGGAGGGTTTGAGTTAAAAGGAGAAGCCTGATATGCTGGGATTTTTTTATTCACTGAAGCATAGAAGGTTGAGGGGTAAGGTTTATAAAATCATGAGGGGTATGGTTAAGTTAAATGGCAGATGTCTTTTCCCTAGGATGGGGGATTTCAAGACTAAGGTACATATTTTCAAGGTGAGAAGAGAAAGATTTAAAAGAAACATGAGGGGAAACCTTTTACACAGAGAGTGGTTTGTGTGTGAAATGAACTTCCAGAGTAAGTGGTGGATGCAGGTAAAAACAATGACTGCAGATGCTGGAAACCAGAACATACGTTCGAGACACCACCCACACCCTCCACCTCCTCCAAAACTTCCGTTGCCCCAGCCCCCAATGCCTCATCTTCACCATGGATATCCAATCCCTCTACACCTCCATCCGCCATGACCAGGGCCTCCAAGCCCTCCGTTTCTTCCTCTCCCGACGTCCCCAACAGTACCCTTCCACGGACACACTCATTCATCTGGCTGAACTGGTCCTCACCCTTAACAATTTCTCCTTCGAATCCTCCCACTTCCTCCAGACCAAAGGGGTAGCCATGGGCACCCTTATGGGCCCTAGCTATGCCTGTCTCTTTGTTGGCTACGTAGAACAGTCCATCTTCCGTAATTACACCGGCACCACTCCCCACCTCTTCCTCTGCTACATTACTGACTGCATTGGCGCCACCTCGTGCTCCCGCAAGGAGGTTGAGCAATTCATCAACTTCACCAACGCATTACGCCCTGACCTTAAATTTACCTGGACCATCTCTGACATCTCCCTCCCCTTCCTGGACCCCTCCATCTTCATTAATGACGACCGACTTGACACCGACATTTTACAAACCCACGACTCCCACAGCTACCTGGATTACACCTCTTCCCACCCTGCCTCCTGCAAAAATACCATCCCGTATTCCCAATTCATCCACCTCCACCGTATCTGTTCCCAGGAGGACCAGTTCCACCACAGAACACAGCAGATGGCCTCCTCCTTCAGAAACCGCAATTTCCCTTCCCACGTGGTTAAAGATGCCCTCCAACGCATCTCATCCACATCCTGCACCTCCGCCTTCAGACCCTACCCCTCCAACCGAAACAAAGATAGAACGCCCCTGGTGCTCACCTTCCACCCTACCAACCTTTGCATAAACCAAATCATCCGCCAACATTTCCACCACCTCCAAACGGACCCCACCACCAGGGATATATTTCCCCCCACATCCCTTTCCACCTTCCGCAAAGACCATTCCCTCCGTGACTACCTGGTCAGGTCCACGCCCCCCGACCCTCCCATCCTGGCACCTTCCCCTGCCACTGCAGGAATTGCAAAACCTGCGCCCACACCTCCTCCCTCACCTCCATCCAAGGTCCTAAAAGAGCCTTCCACATCCATCAAAGTTTTACCTGCACATCCGCCAATATCATTTATTGTATCCATTGCTCCCGATGCGGTCACCTCTACATTGGGGAGACTGGACGCCTCCTAACAGAGCGCTTTAGGGAACATCTCAGGGACACCCGCACCAATCAACCACACCACCCTGTGGCCCAACATTTCAATTCCCTTCCCACTCTGCCGAAGACATGGAAGTCCTGGGCCTCCTTCACCGACGTTCCCTCACCACCAGATGCCTGGAGGAAGAACGCCTCATCTTCCGCCTCGGAACACTTCAACCCCAGGGCATCAATGCGGACTTCAACAGTTTCCTCATTTCCCCTTCCCCCACCTCACCCCAGTTCCAAACTTCCAGCTCAGCACTGTCCCCATGACTTGTCCTACCTGCCTATCTTCTTTTCCACCTATCCACTCCACCCCCCCCCGACCTATCACCTTCATCCCCTCTCCCACTCACCTATTGTACTCTATGCTACTTTCTCCCCACCCCCACCCTCCTCTCATTTATCTCTCCACCCTTCAGGCTCTCTGCCTGTATTCCTGATGAAGGACTTTTGCCCAAAACGTCGATTTTACTGCTCCTCGGATGCTGCCTGAACTGCTGTGCTTTTCCAGCACCACTCTAATCTAGACACTGGTGGATGCAGGTACAGTTACAACATGTAAAAGACATTTGGATGAGTACATGAGTAAGAAATGTATGGAGGGATATGGACCAAGCACAGGCAGGTGGGACCAGTTTAGTTTGGGATTATGGTCGGCATGGATTGGTTGGACTGAAGTTTCTATGCAAAAGTGAGGACTGCAGATGTTGGAGATTCGAGTTAAGATGGTGGTGCTGAAAAAGTACCGCAAGTCAGGCAGCATCCAAGGAGCAGGAGAATCGACGTTTCAGGCAAAAGGCCTTCATCAGGAATGAGGGTGTGAGCCGAGGGGGTGGTAGACTGAAGTGTCTGTTCCTGTGCTGTACGACTCTATGACTCCATGAGGTGAGTTATTCAGTGCAGTTGTCCCACTGTCTGATTTTCCGTTGCAGCCAAAGTATTTATATGGCTGGTGTAGTTAAGATTCTGATGAACAGTAGGTTCCATGAGAATACAACATAAGATAACATTCATCCTCGTAAGCCTACCCTACTATTTAAGCGAACATTGCACAATGCCTTTTATCCACACTATTCCCCCATCCCTTTCTGACATTGGTAATCAAAAATCTCCCAATCTCTCCGTTAAACATGCTCAAAGATTAAGCTCCTATAGCCCTCTAGAGTACAGAATTCCAATGATTCACAATCTTCTGAGTAAAAGGATTTCTCCTGATCTTGGTCTTGAGTGGTATCTCCCATATTTTTAAATTCTTCTCCCTGATTCCAGACTCCCCAACCAGAGGAAATGACTTTTGTGCATCTACCCTATATATCCCTTTTTGTATTTGGAGGTTTTAGTGAAATCATCTCTCATTCTTTGAAACTCTGGAGAATACAGTTTGCTCCTTCTCTCTTCAAAGGACAGTCCCACCATCCCAGCAGTAGCCTTTATTGCACTTGTACAGCAACAATATCCTTCTAGATGTTGACAGTGAGGGATTCAGTGATGCTAATGCCTGTTGAATTTCAGGGGGAGTTAGTTAGACTCTCAAATGTTGGAGTTGGCAACACTGTGATGTGCAGTAACCGAGAACCAAGCTACTGGTTTCAATATCTCAAAATTCATTAGTGAATATGCTCTGATTCCACAGGGACGCATGCACTTATCTGAAACAAAAACAAAATCTTGCAGGTCTTGGAAGCTGGAAATGAACACCCAAAGTGCTAGAAATATTCAGTACATCACTACACCAGTACATCAGTTCAGCAACCTGATTCATAGGTGCTAGGAGGAAGTGAGAACTGCAGATGCTGGAGATCAGAGTCAAAAATTGTGGCACTGGAAAAGTACAGCCAGTCAGCCAACACCGAGGAGGAGAGTCGACGATGAATGGCAGTGATGAATGGCTTATGCTTGAAAGGTAACTCTCCTGCTCCTCGGATGCTGCCTGACTGGCTGTGCTTTTCCAGTACCATACTTTTTGACTCTGATACACATGTGCTGCCTGACCTGAGCATTTCGAGCATGTTTCTAATTACACTCCTCACTTACGTAAGTCTGGGCATGAGATGATGTAGTCTGTCTCAGGCCCTATACTGAACAGTGGCTGCCAGCAGGTTAATAAATATTATAAATGACAGCTTTCTAATTGTAACACTCATATGCTGCTGAAAGCCTGAAGTAAAAATTTCATAATGTTGAAACTTGTGTTTATGTGCATTCTTGCTTTTTATGTTTCTTTACTCAAGATTTTTCAGCGCTAGAATCCTAGGTCTCCTTCATAAAATAGATACTTGATTATTAAAATTAATACTACTAAAATGGTTCTGATACATCCATCAGATATCAGTCAGTATTTATGGTTTAGTCATGGTATAAAAATTCTTGAAACTAAATGTAATGAATGGTTGTGATTCAAAGAACAAATAACAATACAGCACAGGAACAGGTCCTTCAGCCCTCCAAGCTTGCGCCAACATTCTTTGCCCGTCTGTACTAAAACTGTCTTCACTTATAGGATCCTGTCCCTCTATTCCCTCCTGTTCATGTATTTTTCCAGGTGCTTCTTGAATGCTGCTATTGTGTCTGCTTCAGGCAGCATGTTCCAGGCACTCACCATCCTTTTTGTGGAAAAACTTGCCTCACACTTCTCTTTTAAATTGCTCCCCCGCTCCTTGAACCTGTAACCCCTCAACCCTGGGAAAAAGCCTCACACTTTCCACTCTATCCATGCGATTCACAATCTTATAAACTTCTTTTAGGTCACCCATTAACCTCCTACATTCTAGTGAAAACAAATCCAGTGTATCTAACCTTTCTTCTAAGCTAAAATTTCCATACCATGCAACAAGCATCCACATCTTTCTGGTAGTGTGGTGACCAGAATTGTACACAATATTCCAAGTATGGCCTAACTAAAGAACTATAAAGCTGCAGCATAACTTGTCTATCCTTCTACTTAATGCCCCTTCCAATAAAGGCAAGCATAAGCAATTTTTACTGTCTTATCTACCTGCGCTGCCACCTTCAGTGATCCGTACACCTGCACACCCAGATCCAATTGCATACCAATACTCCACAGGATTCTTCCATTCCCTGTACACTTTCCACCTGTACTTGACCTTCCAAAATGCATCACGTCAAATTTGTCCAAATTAAACTCCATTTGCCATTTTTCTGCCCATGCCTCCAACTGATCGTGTCTTGCTGTATTCTCTGACAATTCTCCCCACTATCTGCAACTCCGCCAACCTTCGTATCATCCAAACTTATTAATTAGATCAGCCACACTTTCCTCCAAATCATTTATGTAGACCACAAAGAGCAGAAGTTCCAGCACTGATCCCTGTGCAACACCACTAGTCACAACCCTCCATTCTGAAAAGCATCCTTCCACCGCTACCCTCTGTCTCCCATGACTAAGCCTGTTCTGTATCCAATTTGCCAGCTCACCCCGGTATTTTGTAACTTCACCTTTTGTACCGGTCTGCCATGATGAACCTTGTCAAAGGCTTTACTGAAGTCCATATCGACAACATTAACCACTTTTCCCTCGTCTTCTCAAATACTCAATCAATTTAGAGAGGCACGATCTCCCCTGCACAAAATCATGCTGTCTGTCACTAATAAATCCACTTGCTCAAAGGCATATACATCTTGTCCCTGAGAATCTTTTCCAATAATTTTCTTACCACCGATGTGAGGCCTACAAGCTTGTAACTTCCTGGATTATCCCTGCTAACGTTCGTAAACAATGGGACAACATTGGCTATTCTACAGTCTTCTGATACCTCACCTGTAGCGAAAGACGATACAAAGATGTCTGTCAATGCTCCAGCAATTTGTTCTCTTGCCTCCCTCTATACTCTGGGATAGATCTTCTTAGGACCCGGGGATTTATCTACCTTAATACTTTTTAAGATGTACAACACATCTCCCTTTTTAATTGCAACTTGACTTAGAAATTGGACACTCCCTTTCCTGAGAGCACCCTCCACTATGTCCTTCTCTTTGGTGAATACCAACACAAAGTTTTTGAATGGGACCTCACCTACCTCTTCTTGCTTCACATATGGATACCCACCTTTGCCCTTGAGTAGGCCAACTCTTCCCCTCACTACCCTCTTGCTTTTTATATGTGTATAAAAAGCCTTGGGATTCTCATTAATTTAGTTTGTTAATGACTTTTCATGATCCCTTTTAGCCCTTCTAATTCCTTGCTTAATTTCTTTTCTACTTTCCTTATATGCTACAAGGGCTTCAGCAGTTCACATTCTCGTAGATCTTACCTGTGCTTCTTTTTTCTTTTTGACCAAAGTCATAACATCATTGGTCATTGAAGGTTCAGATAACTTGCCATACCTATCCTGCATTCTCGTAGGAACGTGCCACTTCTGAACTCTTATCAACTGCCGTTTGCAATGCTCCCACATGTCCAATGTGGATTTATCTTCAAACAGCCACCTCCAATCAACGTTCTGTAGTTCTTGTCTAATATTGTTGTAGCTCACCTTCACCAAATTTAACACCTTCACTCAAGGACTGTTGTTATCCCTGTCCATGAGTATCTTAAAACTCACAGTATTATGGTCACTAGTCCCAAGATGCTCTCCCACTGAAACTTCACTCACCTTGCCGGGCTCATTTCCCAGAACCAAGTCGACTATAACCCCTTCCCTGGTTGGACTGTTCCATTCTGTGTCAAGAAACCCTTCTGAATGGTCATTACAAATTCTGCCCCATCCAAGGCCCAGTATCCAAAACGGTGTATCTGTTTTGCATGAGACTAGCCATGGGAGATTCCTGCACTGCCTACTCAGCCCTCCTGCTCTGCCCATGGAGTCTGAGTCTGCAGTGTTTCCACCTCCCTGGATGTGCTATCCACAATATTCTCCACCTTGCAAATATTCCACATGTCCCCAGACAGCACTCCAACTCCGAAACTCAGGCTTCCAGGAGCTGCAGCTGAAGAAACCTCTTGCACTGAAAATGTGCCCGGCTTCCTACATCGAGGAAGAGGATAACAGTAGTCCTCGGGTGAAGGTGCTAAATTGTGGGAAGGAGGATTACAACAGTATGAGGCAAGAACAAGAAAATGTTGATTAGAGGCAGCTGTTTGAGGGTAAATCCACATTGCACATGTGGGAGTACATCAAACGACAGTTGATGCGAGTTCAGGAGTGGCATATTCCTGTGAGAATGAAAGGCAAGTGTGGCAAGTTACATGAACCTTGGATGACCAGGGATGTTACAACTTTGGTCAAAAGGAAAAACAAAGCATATGTGAACTGATGAAGCCCTTGAATTATATAAGGAAAGCAGGAAAGAACGTAAACAAGGAATTATAAGGGCCAAAAGGGGTCAAGTTTCATTGAATTTTCTTTTTGTGTGGAATTATATAGAAGTCCTCAAACGAAAGATGTCTTGCATATCTACTATCTTTTATGGCCACAGAAGTGTCAAAGCCATTTCGAGCCAATGAATTCTTTTTGAGGAGTGGTCATGATTATAATGTAGAAAACATGACAGCCAATATGCTGAAGGCAAAGTCCCAAGTAGCAATTGATAATGACTAGGTAATTTGTTTTTGTGAATTTGAATCATGAATAAATATTGGCCAAGATCTGGGAACACCCATTAGCTGTTCTTTGAATTATGGGATCAATTTACCTGAGAGGGCAGACAGCTCTGTGTTTGAATTCCTTCAGTAGTGCAATGGATAGACATTTTGACTTTTGATCTCAGGTTCTGAATAGAGACTTGAGCTCACAATCTTCTAACTCAAAGGAGCCTGTGCTACAGATCGATCTCATACAGTGAGGTATTCATTCATCTTGTCTTTCATGCATATTAGCTCAAATCCAGACTGATGGAAAGTAGGACCAATCTGTCTGATAGCTGCATGGATCCCAAAATATATCAGTTTGGTAATCTCAAACCCATTCCTTATGTACGTGTAGCTTACAAAGCCAAGTGTTTCTGATTTGGATGGTACTCATTCAGGAAATAATACTGCAATGTTGCAGTCTTAACTACAATTGGAGGAATGGCAACAATGGAGCAAACTTTGGCCTGTCCGTAATTGTGCTGACACTTGGTGACTGAAATGGAAGGTAGTATAAAGTTTCCATAGTTTTACCAGACCACAGTACTTCCCTCTCATCAGAGAGAGATCACCTTGTGGTGGTTTAACCTGAGGGTCACAACACTCTTGCACGGTGACCACAGCTGGTGCAGGAATTGAACCATCACTCTGCATTGTAAACCAATTGTTTGGCAAATTGAGCTAACCCATTCCTCAGCATACATATCCATCACATTGATGACACAATGAATAAACAAGTAAAAACACTGCCTCTTCATCATCCTCTCAAAATATGCAATTGTGCTTAATTGCTTTTCCAAAATAAACATTGAGAATGTCTTTCTCTGAATAATATTGCTGCAATTATCCATAATGTGTTTAGATTCTAGATACGGCAGGATCCTCTCTGGAACAATCATCTCCTCTATCAGATTTTTCAAGTTTCAAGAATGTACAGCATATATTATTAACAAAGGTAAGAAATATAGTACAAATCAGTGATTTTTAAAGTGCAATTTTTCATTAATGCTCTTGTCTTTTGTATCAAATAAACTTGTTGGTATAAATACAAAACATGTAGGAATGAACTTAAGGAAATTGCAATTTCATTACAATTGGATGAGTTTTTATGTTCTGCAATTTGTTTTAGCTCACTCATTTAACACTTGATGTAACCTCTGTCTGTAAAGTGTAGAGACAGAAATTATGATAAATGATACCTAGAAATTTGCAATGCCTTTGTTTATTTGATCGTGGAACGTGGACAACATTTATTGCCTATCTCTAATTGCCTTTGGGAAAGTTGTGATGCTCTGCCTCCTTAATCATTGCAGTCTATTTGGTGTAGACAGTACCCCTACAATGCTCTTAGGGAGTTCCAAGATTTTGCCCTGGCAATACTGAAGGAACTTGTTGTCCTTGTCCTTCTAGATGGAAGTGGTGTACTTTAGAAGATGTTTAAGGAACCTTGATGAATTCCTGCACTGCATCTTGTGAGGTGTACACTGCTGCCACTGAGCATTGGTGGTGGAAGGAGTGAACATTTGTGAATGTGGTACAAATGAAATAGAACATAGAACATAGAACATAGAAGAATACAGCGCAGTACAGGCCCTTCGGCCCTCGATGTTGCGCCGATCAAAGCCCACCTAACCTACACTAACCCACTATCCTTCATATACCTATCCAATGCCCGCTTAAATACCCATAAAGAGGGAGAGTCCACTACTGCTACTGGCAGGGCATTCCATGAACTTACGACTCGCTGAGTGAAGAACCTACCCCTAACATCAGTCCTATATCTACCCCCCCTTAATTTAAAGCTATGCCCCCTTGTAATAGCTGACTCCACACGTGGAAAAAGTTTCTCACTGTCAACCCTATCTAACCCCCTAATCATCTTGTACACGTCTATCAAGTCACCCCTAAACCTTCTTTTCTCCAATGAAAACAACCCCAAATGCCTCAGCCTTTCCTCATAGGATCTTCCTACCATATCAGGCAACATCCTGGTAAACTTCCTCTGCACCCGTTCCAGTGCCTCCACATCCTTCCTATAGTATGGCGACCAAAACTGCACACAATATTCCAGATGCGGCCGCACCAGAGTCTTATACAACTGCAGCATGACCTCAGGACTCCGGAACTCAATTCCTCTACCAATAAAAGCCAGTACGCCATATGCCTTCTTCACTGCACTATTTACCTGGGTGGCAACTTTCAGAGATCTGTGTACATGGACACCAAGATCCCTCTGCTCTTCCACACTACCAAGTATCCGACCATTATCCCAGTACCCCATCTTTTTATTACTCTTACCAAAGTGAATCACCTCACACTTAGCTACATTGAACTCCATTTGCCACCTTTCTGCCCAGCTCTGCAGTTTCTCTATATCCCGCTGTAACCTGCCACATCCTTCCTCACTGTCTACAACTCCTCCGACTTTCGTATCATCCGCAAACTTGCTCACCCAACCTTCTAACCCTTCCTCCAGGTCATTTATAAAAATGACAAACAGCAATGGTCCCAAAACAGATCCTTGCGGAACACCGCTAGTGACGGCACTCCAAGATGAACCTTTGCCATCAGCTACTACCCTCTGTCTTCTTCCAGCCAGCCAATTCCTAATCCAAACCTCCAACTCACCCTCAATGCCATATCTCTGTATTTTCTGCAGTAATATGATCTGGAGGGGCCAGTGTTGGACTGGGGTGTACAAAATTAAAAATCACACAACACCAAGTTATAGTCCAACAGGTTTATTTGGAAGCCTAGCTTTCAGAGCGCTGCTCCTTCATCGGGTGGTTGTGGAGTATAAGATCATAAGACACAGAATTTATAGCTATAAATCACCTGATGAAGGAGCAGCGCTCTGAAAGCTAGTGCTTCCAAATAAACCTGTTGAACTGTAACCTGGTGTTGTGTGATTTTTAATTTTGTACAAATTACTTGTAAATAGGCTGCTCGGCACTGGATGGTGTCAAGCTTCTCAAGTGATATTAGAGTTGCATTCATCCAAACAAGTGGGCAGTACTCCATTACCCTTCTGAATTGAGTCTTGTAGGTAGTGGACAAGCTTGGGGATGTCAGGATGTAGGAGGAGAAAGTGAGGACTGCAGGTGCTGGAGATCAGAGCTGAAAATGTGTTGCTGGAAAAGCGCAGCAGGTCAGGCAGCATCCAAGGAGCAGGAGAATCGACGTTTTGGGCATGAGCCCTTTTTCAGGAATTCCTGAAGGGCTCATGCTCGAAACGTCGATTCTCCTGCTCCTTGGATGCTGCTTGACCTGCTGTATGATGTCAGGATGTAAGTTACTTACTGCAGAATTCCTAATTTCTGACCTCCTCTTAAAGCCACGGTGTTTATATGGCTTGTCCATTTCAATTTCTGATCAAGGCATTTTCCGGGGTGTTGATAGTGGATATTCAGTGATCGAATGTCTTTTCATGTCCTTGAGTGATGGTTTTATTCTGACTCGTCAGAGATGGCCATTGATCAGGACTTGTGTGGATCAAATTTGGCACTTGACATAGCAAACCTGGATATTTTCTCAGTCTTGCTACATTTGGATGTGAACTGTTTTATTATCTGAGGAGTCAGCAATGGTACTGAAATTGTGCAGTCATCAGCACTTCTGATTTTATGATGGGAAAGTCATTGATGAAGCAACTGAAGATGGTTGGGTCTAGGACACAACTCTGAGGAACTCCTACAGAGATCTCCTGGAACTGAAATGAATGACCTCCAACATCCATAGCCATCTTTCTTCCAGCTAGGTTTGAATCCAACTAACGCAGATTTCCCACTTACTCCAGTTTTGCTAGTGCTCCTTGAAGCCACACTAGGTCAAATGCAGTCTTGATGTCAAGGACAATCACTCTGACTTCACTTCTGGAACTCTGCTCTTTTGTCCATACTTGGACCAAGGCTGTAATGAGGTCAGGAGATAGGTGTTGCTGGTGAAATCTAAAGTGATTGCTCATGAGCAGGTTGTAATTAAGCAAGATGTTCTCCCAGTTAAGGTACTAGCCTCTAGACGTTGCTAGGAATGTTAATGATTGGCATGTTAATGACCTCTTGCATCACTTTACTAATGATCAAGAGTAGACTGATGGGGTAGTAATTGACTAGGTTAGTTTTTGTGTGCAGGACATACTTGGGCAATTTTTGGCATTGTCAGATAGATGGCATTCTTGTAGCTGTATTGGCACAGCTTAGCTAGGAGCAGGCTAGTTCTGGAATACAAATGCTCAGTACCAATGCCAAAATCTTGTCAGCACCCGTATCCTTTGCAGTATCTGTTGCCTTCAGCCATTTCCAAACATCCTATGGAGTGAATTGAATATTCTGAACACTGGCATATATGATGCTGGAGACTTCCTCCTCGACCGGCTGAGCCAGTATTGCTGCTAAGCCACTCAGTGTAGTGGATCTTGAACTTCCCCACCCAGAATATTTTCTGTACCCTTTCTACCTTCAGTGCTTCCTCCAAGTGGTGTTCAATATTCAGAAGTACTGACTCACCAGTACTGGTAATCGGCAGGTTTCCCTGCCCACGTTTGACCTGGGACTTCCTGGCAGCCAGCGTGAATGTTGAGGATGCCCGGGGCAATTTCCTCTTGACTGTATATCACTGTTCCGCTACCTCCTTAGGGTCCGTCTTGTCAATGAGACAGGGCATTCTCAGTGATGGTGATTGTGTTGTCTCGGACATAGTCATACTCGTGGCATTAAACCTTACAGACAATGTCAGGCAGTTGCTTGACTACTCTGTGAGACAATTCTCCCAATTTAGATACTAGCCCCCAGATATTGGTTTGGAGGAATTTGCAGTATTGATAGAGCTGAATTTGCCTTTTTTTTCAGTATCTCCATCCATGCCAGGTAATCTGTGCAGTTTCATTCTTTTGAGCTGTTTGTTGTTGGTTGAAACTGAATGACTGGCCCATTTCAGAGGGCATTTAAGAGTCAACCAGATTGATATGGATCTGGAGTCATATACAGGGCAGAGAGATAAAGACAGCAGTTTTACTTCCTTAAAGGTCATGAATGAACCAGAATTTAGGGAAAAAAATCAATGGTTCATGGTCACCATTAGATTTTTAATTCCAAATTTTCTTAAATTCAAACTCCACTATCTGTCATTGTATGATATCAACTGGGCCCCCAGAATATTACCTTGGTCTTTGAATGACTAGTCGAGCAACAATATGTCTCCTCAATAAGAAATGTGAATGCAGAGCTCAGATTTGAATTCCCAGAGTTCCAGTCATTAGAACTGGAACCAGTCGATTGCTTTTAAGTGTCCAAAGCTCAAAGTTAAGAATGATCACAAAGTCTTGGAATTCAAGGAGAATTTAATGAGCACAACAGAGTTAGTCTGCACAATTTGTGACATACTTCATCCATGTGCACTAAACCAGAAAGAGTTAACGATAAACATAACCTTTCAAACTATTACTAATTAAAACCTGTCTATCTCCTCCTCAGATTTGCTCAGTATCCCATATCCATGCATTCTGTGGTTGTGAATTTCTAAGCAAGCAATCTGCCATAGTGATTCATGACACTTTGCTGGAAGTAATTGCACTTTATCTCTGTTTTAAATCTACTGGAATGAGGGTGAAGCATTTACAACATGAAATGCATGGTTAGAATTCAAAATTTGATGTTGAAATGTTATTTAGGATGTGCATTCTTCAAATTCCTTCGGGAGTTTCTGGATTTGAAGTCTGAATTAAACACCAGCTGTCAACTGGAACTTATGAGCTCTCATCAAGTCAGCTGTGTCAAATATTCCACTTTGTGCGAAAAGATTGTCAATCCAATGCAATTTGTTTTCTGTTTGCAGAATTTCAGTTCATTTGTTAAGAGTACAGAAGTAATTAGGAAGTGTGTCTGACATTCGGTGCAGTTTATATTCATGTAGTTAGAAACAGGATTTACACTTGCATTTACAAATGAAAGACTGCTATTGGCATCTAGTTTTCAGGGTTTGCTTTTTGTCATCATTATGCTTAGCTCCAGGTGCAGAGCTGTTTGTGTGCAGGGAGAAAACTAGTGGTGCAAGTTAAAACTTGTGCATGAATTACATTTAACCAGATGACAACACTTGAAGAAAGAAGTTTGAACGTGCTGAAAACTTGTCTTCAATTCTGAAATTCTAAAATGTATCTGAATCTATTAAAAGCATGTACGAGAGAAAGATATAGGGGTAACAGGGCAATAAAATTGGGAAAGGGAACAAAATTCATACATGTATCTATAGGCAGATACTGGAGCATTCTTATAACCAAGGGCTGCTTTGTGGGCTTGAGTAATGGGATGTTCAGAGTGATTGTTTGTTGATGTCTGTGCCAGGTGGAGCCACATGAAATCAGCAACAAAAAGAACAGATTGCATGAACAGTAAATAAATTGGCAATGACCATCCATATTTGAGAGCTGGCAAAAAGGAATAAAACTAACTTGAGAAAGCTGGCAACAGAACACATTTATGTAAACATTTGTTGTGAATGAGTGAAGAGGGCACTTGGTAGAAAACATAACTCCATTATGTTCTGTTTACTCAATGTTATTACAATTATGCAGATCTTCCTGAGCTGCCTACTGTCTCATAGACGTGCTACAAACCGAGAAAAACATCTTTTTATGCAGAACTTAAATTTCTCTGAGGTGACTTCACTCCCAACCACATCAGCAAGCTGCTGTGAAAACTCTGCTTACATCTTGACAGCTGTAGAAAACAATTCCATCACAGCAACTGAAACAACTTTCAATTTTCTAACACAAACAGCATTTTCAATAAACAACTCCCAACCTTAAAAAAGAAAAAGTCAGTTTACCTTATCTTCCATGTCACAAGTTCCAGGATCTAGATCTACATCTTTTCTGAAAACAACTAATCAGTTCTTTATTGTATGGTAAATTTTACTGAAATCCATATATTAGTTTTTGAAATATATCATTTGCAGACAAAGAGTAGGAAACAAAGGTGAAAAACCTTAGCTCCATACACCTTCAGAGGGGGAGATAATGTCAAATGTGACTGCAAAAGAGATCTTCCTTTCAGAAAAGTGCATTTGGTCTTCCACAATATATTTTTATTTTAGATACATAATAAACAATATACTTTAAGAAGCCCATGTATCATAAAATTTTAATATATGGACACAAGTGGGTGATACATCAGAAAACACAACTTATAAATTTGCTGGTGGATCCAAAAGAAGGTTCATTGCCATAGTAACTGACTGGCATTGCTAACCATATGTAGCTGTTTGTCATCTGTCAAAAAGGACGCCAGCTGCTACTGTTTCCCTTTCCTCTCAGTGCCACTCCTGTGTTAAATCTGCTAATTGCAGTTTCTAATTGTTAGAGTTGATTTTAGTTGAAGCCTCAAGTACTGATATAGCATTTATCTAACTAACGTGGAATACAATATGTGGTAAGAATAATCATCACTGTGTCATATCTACATTTTTCATTATTTTTAATCAGTCTTTAACAAAATCATGTAATACATTTACCAGTGTGACAAAAGTTGATAAATAATAAATCAGTTTTTACTTTAATAAATGGTGGATGCTTTTCATGTTTAGAAATACAGAGGAGCTTTGATTATCTGAACGAGGTGGGTGGCCACTCTTTCGTTTGGATAATTGATTATTCAGTTAATGGATTCAGTGCCTCTCAGAGTTTTCTGAAGTTTCCTTTTTCCTCGCTTTGCCTGCCTTGCTCCCTCTCTCTGTCTCAGGGTTTGTTTCTGAGCAGCACACCCATGTGTTTAAGGGACCTGAAGCATTGCTATAGCAACCCTCCCCCAACCATCAATTTAATGGATTGACAAAGCGAGCACGTGCTAAGTTACCTCCCCTTTCAGGAGACAAAGCAGTAGCACACCGTGCACGAGATCCCGCCCAACCCCATCCGCCATCCAATCTCACCTCTGACCCCAGTCCACACCACACCACCCCCAACCATGTCGCCCACCACCCACCCCCAAACCCATCCAACCATGCCTTCTGTCCACCACTGCCCCCACCCACAATCCGTGCCCCTGTCCGCCCCACAACCCTCTCCAACCTTGTCACCTGTCTGCCCCTACCCTGCCCCCATCCACTCCCACCACATTCTGCACCCCCCCCCCCCCCCCCGCCTCTCCCCACCCCCGCCCACCCATCCTCCCCCCACCCCGGGGCAGCTGGACTGGACACCAACAGTAAGACTGCTGCTGTCTTTGGGGGGGTGAGTCTCAAAATAGTACGCACACACACACGCAGCAACACACACACAACGTTTCATTGCAACTTTTTGACAAGTTCCACCATTGCCCTGTACAGCAAAATGTTAGAGAGATTATCAGAGGAAGGGGGGGTTAGGGTACATGCCTGTGTAGAACTCCAGGAAAAGTGTGGGGAGAAAGAGAGAGACAGTGGGTGGTTAGTCATTTGGAGACGGTGCCTGGGCTCCCATCGATGCCCAGGACTGTTCTCAGCAGCATTTCAGTAAGCTGAGTTCATTTTTAATCATTGTAAACAAAAGACACGGTCAGTGTTGGATACACATCTTTGATGTATTGTTTCTATCGGGATCTTGAGATCTCCTTTGGATAAGCCGAAATTCGGATAATTGATATTCGGATAATTGAGGTTTCTCTGTAATAATATTTTCCTTCCCATGTCCATAAATCACTAGTTTCCACTCAAAAAGTTCCATTTTCACAAATGGCTAGAAGGCACTTCATCCTTCAGCCATTCTTCATATACAAGCTCAAGAGTGCTGGTGCATTGTTCAGTTTTCAAAGAAAGGCATGCAAGCTCATCTCAGTCCTGTTTCCAACTGAGCTGTGTCCATGCATTCTCTTTGGCAGTAGACTGGATGGTGGACAAGAATTAAAACCCAGTTCATTCTGCGTCCTTATCTTGCCCACTGCACCAACTGAGTTCATGGACTGATAGAGCAACTGTAGTACTTCTATTGCTGTCATTGCTGAGATCAGCTAACAACACAAATTTGTTATGACCAGGTGAGGAAAGGTGAGAGATACTGTGACAAAGATCCATGTCCTTTTCAGCACGAAGCGATACCTCTTACAAATAAAAAGTGTAGTTAATGCCAATTGTATCAGTAAGGTTTGAGTGAAAGAAAGCTCAGTTTTATTATCGCTAATCTTGAGAAAAATACAAAAGATGTGTGTTAAGCATACATACACACATTTCCCAAGTTAAAGAGGGTAGTGCATTTAATGAAAGGAAAATGAAAGGCATATATAGTTTTAAGTCCTTTGGATGTCCTTTGAGTATTGAGATTTTAACTTGACACCACTGTTTTGTCTTGTGTCTTCAGCAATAGGAAGTATTTTGTTGTCCTTTCAGTTCTTGCTGTTTTGATGCTTCTTTTTAATGAACTCTGTCACTGGGCACTTCTTCTTGAGATGCTTAGAGAGAGGACTTGCTCCAGTTTGTTCCAGTCATGAAATCATCTCTTCCTCTTTGCCTGAATACTGCTCCTTGAAATATAGTTTATTCCAATGTCTGAGTTTCTTATTCCCAAGCTTAATAATTGTAGACAATTCTTCTTCCTGTAAAATAAAGTAGAAGTTGAGGGTTTCTTCATATGTGACTGGGTGGGTTAGTTTTCAATATATGTCAGATGATTTTCTTAATCTCACAAAACTTTGCGAATGTAAAACATTAGCTGATTGCTGTGACCACCTTATGTCAGTTTTTCTCGTCTTAATAAACTCATTTTATTCCTTGAAGGTCCCGGGCATTAAAATCAACTGATGTAGTTAAGAAATCAGTGGTCCATAATTTCATCACTGTCATGACAGATTTCACATAGGCCTTTTGAATTTTAAGACATATTTCCACTGGAAATCAACTGAGCCATTGGGAAGATCTATAGTGTATCATTTGACAAATTAAAGATGATTCACTGCATTGCCAGGTGACGAACACTCAAAGGACTCCAGCTGCAAAATATTGATTTTTTAAATCCAATTTATAGGATCAGAGTGGACTTGGTCTAGCTATCAGTGAAGATAACACAAGTGAAGGTGTCATCATTAAAAGCCTTACTGACAATGGAGCAGCAATAAAGGTAAGAAATTGGTTTACAGAAATTTCACATTTCAAATACTTGCTGATTATCCAGGCAGGTTGGAGGTGTGGCATTGAATCCTAATATTTTAGATTTGCAGCATCTGCTGTAATTTGCTTTTGTATTGTATGAACAGGTATTTCTTTTACAATTGTTAAAAATCACTTTCAATGTTAACAAAATGCAACAACACTGACAAGGATTTTTTTTAAGTTCCACAGCAGCTAAAACTAATTTGCCACAACTACATCACGTGTAAGACTACCACAGGTGGTTTCACACCATACACCAGAATTCAATCAAGGAAATGACTTCTGAGATATGCTGTCCAATCAGTTCGAAAGTTTAGTTCAAAAACCTTGGAAATTTAATATAAATTCTATAGTGTTACTTTCCGTGTTGCTGCCATTCTCCAATCGATGTGTCCACAAAAACCGCCTGCATTTGTGCTTCACCTTTAACAAGAAAATATAGTTTAAAGTGATGACTGATGGAGAGTTTGGTTGGAGAGATGTGTTTAAATAGATTCCTAAAAAAGAGAGAAAGAAAGAGAGTTTATGGAGGAAATTTCATGTAATCTAAGTAGCTGAAGCCATGGCCAACCATTGTGAGGGGATAGGCAAGGGGGTTGTATGTAGAAGAAGTCAGAGGAATGGCATGTTTTGTCTGAGTTATAGCCAAAGAACTAGACCTACATATCAGATAAATATCAGGATGGTGCAGAGATTGTAGAATTTCAGGTAGGATAATGATTCATAGACATAAAGAACATTGAAGGAAGAAAGCCGTACCCTTCCCATGTTGAGACCATAATAATTGGGACTCTTCACCCTCACAGCCTCTCATCCTGCTTTATAAAATCACACCCTTCAATCTTGATTGCTGTCTTTCTACTTTTCTCAGCACTGTACAGACTGACCTCTGATAAGCTCCCTGACTATTAATGCCCAACACCCACCCCCTCCCCACTCCACCCCCCGCCCCCACCCCACCCACCCAGTAGCACAATACCCTGACTGACTTGGCAAGACATCACCATTAAACTGTGGAATTCTTTACCACAGAGGGTTTTAAGGCGAGGCCATTGAGTCTGTTCAAGGTTGAGGTAAACAGATTTTTAATTAGTAAGAGAATCAATGGTTATGAGGAAAGATAGGAAGGTGGAGTTGGGGATTATCAAATTAGCCATGATCTATTGAATGGCAGAGCAGACTCAATGGCCTATTTCTGCTCAGCACCTCAGCTGACTTATTAATGATTCATAGACTGATTGCAAAGGACCTGCTGGACTTAGAACCCAATCTCGGACTGTAAGAATATGCATCATGGAGTCTGGTAGTACTGAGCAATAGCCTGATTGACTGTGGGCAATAGCCTGTCCTGTAATTGGACAAGCCCCGTATCTAACTATGGCAGTGTCCCCTGACAGTCACAGAATACAGTGCCATACAGTAACATGTTGAACCTTTGATGTTCCATACTCCGAACTGTGAAAAGTCACCTGTCTCTTCCACTGTGCTGAAACAATTCTGAGCCAGAAATGCTGGCAGCTTGTAAGTCACCTCTGGAGAACCAATTCACTAAAATGCAATGCAATGCAATGCAGAGAGGCTAGCAGCTTCCATGTAACTGCAAAGTGAGTGATAATCAAGAAATTAAGCTTAGAGCCGCAAAAATGCATCCACACAGGTTTGTGAGTTGTGTTTGCATACATAATGATCTGGCTGAAGCATGCTAGTCATAAGTGTCCCAGAGTCCTGAAAGGCTGAAATGGTTTGAGAGTTGATTCAAAAACAGGCATGATGATATGGTAAAGCTGGTGGTTTGGCAATGATATTTGTATGGACAAAGATTGAAAGTGTAGGGTGTCAATGAAACATGCAGGGAAAATGTGGTGAAGATAGAGTTGTCTGAATGTGCTGAAAAGCAGCAGTCTGACTTTCCTGTCAGGAATTGGCACTGTCTAGTTTCTCAAAGAATGAGAGGAGATTTGAGAGATGTGTTGAAGTGAGATGAGTTAGATAATAATGCAGTGCAAATTCATGGAAAGAGGGTCATCATGGCTCTTTAATAAGATAGGGATCTCATATTTAAATCCTAAGGGATAAATCAAAAAACCTTTTCTCACCACAAGAATCTTATTTTTTTCATTTACATTATATTTTTTCAACTTTCTCACGATTGCTTTAATCAAACAAGGGAGTAGAAATTTTTCTATTACATTTCTAAACTTTTGCCCTACTTCCAATGCCCTTCAACAGAAAACCCATTCCTCATGTGCGCCCAGTCTATTCCTCAGAGACTTATTTGTTTCAATAAGATTGACTCTAATTCTTCTAAATTCTAATGTATACAACACCCGCGTCTTCAAACCCGAATGGTAAGATAAGCAATTCATTCCATCATATTATGGTACAGGTACAGAATAAGAAATCAGATATAGAATGATAATTAAAGAGAAGGAAATAAAAATAGGATTAAGAACAAGATAACAAAGGACAGAAAGAAAACCTTTTAAAAAGTTGAGAGTTTTCAGTAATTAACATCTAGAGAAAAGTGGCTATACACTTTTGCAAGTAGATTTTCATTTGGCTGTCACTAATTAAAATAGAAAGTACTATTAAAAATTAATTTACGCTTGAATGAATCAGTCCTACTTTTTCTAATGAGTTCGGTTGATATGAAGTGGATGGGAAATCATGTCTCACAAACTTGATTGAGTTTTTTGAGGAAATAACAAAGAGGATTGATGAGGGCAAAGCAGTAGATGTAATCTATATGGACTTTAGTAAGGCGTTCGACAAGGTTCCCCACGGGAGACTGATTAGCAAGGTTAGATCTCACAGAATACAGGGAGAACTAGCCATTTGGATACAGAACTGTCTGAAAGGTAGAAGACAGAGGGTGGTGGTGGAGGGTTGTTTTGCAAACTGGAGGCCTGTAACCAGTGGAGTGCCACAAGGATCGGTGCTGGGTCCTCTATTTTTTGTCATTAACATGAATGATTTGGATGCGAGCATAAGAGATACAGTTAGTAAGTTTTCAGATGACACCAAAATTGGAGGTGTAGTGGACAGTGAAGAGGGCTACCTCAGATTACAACAGGATCTTGACCAGATGGGCCAATGGGCTGAGAAGTGGCAGATGGAGTTTAATTCAGATAAATGCGAGGTGCTGCATTTTGGGAAAGCAAATCTTAGCAGGACTTATACACTTAACGGTAAGGTCCTAGGTAGTGTTTGCTGAACAAAGAACCTTGGAGTGCAGCTTTATAGCTCCTTGAAAGTGGAGTCACAGATAGATAGGATAGTGAAGAAGGCGTTTGGTGTGCTTTCCTTTATTGGTCAGGGTATTGAGTACAGGAGTTGGGAGGTCATGTTGCGACTAGACAGGACATTGGTTCGGCCACTGTTGGAATATTGCATGCAATCCTGATCTCTTTCCTATCAGAAAGATGTTGTGAAACTTGAAAGGGTTCAGAGAAGATTCACAAAGATGTTGCCAGGATTGGAGGATTTGAGCTACAGGGAGAGGCTGAACAGACTGGGGCTGTTTTCCCTGGAGTGTCGGAGGCTGAGGGGTGACTTAATAGTGGTTTATAAATCATGAGGGGCATGGATAGGATAAATAGACAAAGTCTTTTCCCTGGGGTCAGGGAGTCCAGGACTAGAGGGCATAGGTTTATGGTGAGAGGGGAAAGATATAAAAGAAACCTACGGGGCAACCTTTTCGCACAGAGAGTGGTATGTGTATGCAATGAGCTGCCAGAGGAACTGGTGGAAGCTGGTACAATTGCAACATTTAAGAGGCATTTGGATGTATATATGAATAGGAAGGGTTTGGAGGGATATGGGCCGGGTGCTGGCAGGTGGGACTAGATTGGGTTGGGATAGCTGGTCGGCATGGACAGGTTGGACTTAAGGGTCTGTCTCCATGTTGTACATCTCTATGACTCTAAGTACTGCAACTTCACTTCCGTTATCTATTTCAATGCCAAGTTTCTCAGTAAGAAACCATGGGAATGAAGCATGTGGAGGAAAGTGGAAATCAGACAATTTTTGATTTCCAAATTTATCTATTTTTGATACTCAGTTTACACCTTAATAGTATTAAACACTGATAATGTCACTGTATTCCAACTGAAAAATCTGGAGCACATGATTATGTTAAAAAAGTTTAGTTAATAACTTCTTTGCAATTTATCTTGTTAGGATGGAAGAATAAAAGTCGGCGATAGAATTCTGGCTGTGGATGATGAAAACGTAGTGTCACAACCTCCAGAAAAGGTAATCACATGATTCATTTGAAGTTTGCTTGTTTACTGATTATTATATTTTAATTGATTAGCATCCCCAGGCAATATAATTCATGCAAAAGTTGTCTGATTTCTACTTTCCTCCACATGATTCATTCTCATCGTTTCTTAAAGAGTGGACCAGCCTGCTGTTTAGAAAACAGCCCTTAGGAATGTTCAAAGGAGAGAGGTTAACTTCCCTACTCTTCTTTGAAATCGTGTTATGGCTCTTTTATGTCCATCTCCACTTAAGGTATCTGCACTGGAGTGTCAGCCTTAAATTTTACACTTTAAGTCTTGGAATTGGACCTCAACTCACAATCAAGTGTGCTACCATCTAAACCACAGCTAATGCTGAGTGGAGTGGAAAACATGATTAGGATTGGTAGAGATGACAGAAGATGATTTGTTAAATGATGAGTCTGGCAACCTGGAAGATGAGGAGAGGGGGACTCTCTGTCATCACTCTGGGTGGACAAGAAAGTCTTTTTATATTTCATCTTGGGCATAAAGTTCATGCTGGGTCTACGGAATTGGGCTGCGCAGTTAGGTTGCACCAAAGATGATCTCCTGAGCAGATTAGGTCAGTTACAGCGATGGCCTGATGTTAGATTCTGGAGTCATGATCCAGCTGGAGGTGGTAAGTGATGTCAGATAGTTGATATTTCAAATTAACAAAGATGACCGATCTGATTTCCCATCCTTTTGCATTTTAAGTTGATTGAAACCAGATATGACACATTTTAATCAGGATGTTTTGTTCTGGTTATAGGCCATCAACCTTCTCAAAAATGTAAAAGGAACAGTGAAGTTAACGGTCAGTTGTCAGGACCAGTCCCCACAGCCATCTCTGGTACCACCACCTTCATATCTTAACACAGACGCAGAGGTCTTGGATCACAGTAAGTACCTCTTAAACATTGCTTGTTGTATTGCATAAAATATCATCTCGAATTACCATTTCAATTCTAAATGGAAGGCTAATCTGTAGCTATGTGACAATTTACAGCACAATACATGGCAGAATCTCACCCCTCTGACAGAAAGTGCTTGTAATAAGATCTAATGAAAGTGCTACACGTAGAAAGGAAAAAGAATTATACAAGTATTCCATGAATAGTGCTGAAATCAATTTTGAAAATCTTGGTAAATTCATGCTAAATATGTTCAACCACTTTTGAGCAATTGTCAAAAAGTTAATATGCTATAGTTTTGCCTAATAATTTAATAATCTATGAATCTGAAAATGAAATGATTGAACTATATGGTGCTGAATAAATTATATCTCGAATACTATAACCATTATCAGACCACCAAATTACAAGGGAGATGTTCAAATACTGAAAGTACATGGAGAACAGCTATGAGACTAATACTAATATCCAATTTATGGGAAAAGACCATGTAGACTTGTGTTCAATGACCTGAAAAGAAGAAAGCTGACAAGTGATCTTACTTTGTTCTTAATTTGTTCATGTAATGTGGATGTTGTTGGCTGGACCAGTGTTCATTCGTTGTGCTGAAGATGGTAGTGATGAACTGCTTTCTTGAATAACTGCAGTCCTTGTGATGCAGGGACATCCAGAGAGTTGCTACGATGGAGTTTCAGAAGTTTACCCCTGCAGCAGTGAGGAAATTATGATTTAGTTTAAAGTCAAAATGATGTGTTGCGTGGAAGGGAACTTACGAGTTGTCCTTGTGCTTCTCAATGGGAGAGGTTGTGTGTTTTGTAGTTGTTGTTGGAGGCTTGGTGAATTACTTAGTGCACATTGCCGCCAAATGTGATTTACTAGTGAATGTATAGAATGTTGTAAGTGGTGGATGGGTTGCTCGTAAAGCAGGAGGCTTGAGCTTCCTGAGTGTTGTTAGAGCTGTGCCCGTCCCAGCAAATGAGGAGTGTTCCATCACACTCACGATTTGTGCCTTTGTTAGATGGATCAGGACTGTCAAGCTTAGATCTAATCCATTGCTTATGGAATCAGTTAGTGTATCTGCTACTTCTGCTGTTTGGTGTGCAAGTGGTCCTGTGCTATAGTTTCACATGGTTGACACCTCATTTTTGGGTACATCTGGTGCTACTGCTGGCATGTTCTCCTGCACTCTTCAGGGAACCGGAGTCGATCTCCTGGCTGAATAATAACGATAGAGTGGTGGAATATGCCAAGCATTGAGATTACAGATTATGTTGGAGTCCAATTCTTCTGCTCCTGAAGGCCCACAGCACCTCGTAGATGCCCAATTTTGAATTGACCGATGTGATCGAATTCTCTCTCATTTACTACTTCCTGTCCACAATGACTATGTGGTGGTCACCCCTACGTAAATGTCATTGGAAGCCATAGCTGCAACAAGTAGATTAATGAGGTCGCGTTCAAGTAGGTTTTTCCTTTTTGTTGGATCCCTCACCATTTGCCACAGATTTAGTTGAACAACAATGAAATTTCGAATTTGGCCAGCTCGATCAGTAGTACTGCTGCTTTGCTGCTTTCAGAGATGAACAGCGAAGTCCTTTGCCCAGAGTCAGTACCTTATAAGATATTTAAAATGGTTAAAGGTATGGAAAATATTAGCCCTAATTATTACCTTAAATTAAACTAGAGGCATAGAATAGGAGCACGTAATCAAAGTAATAAAAAGGATCAATGTTAGGAACTTTTCTTCACACACACAGTGATTAATGTGTGAAGTATCTTTCCAGAAAGTGTATTAACAATTGCAAAAGAAACAAAAGAAAGGTAACATTTGGATGCCACAGTGGATGTTATATCTTTTAGGGCTGATATATTACAATGACCTTCATTATCTATCAATATCTTATAATCTTAAAACAAAAATTTAAATTTGAGCTATGGATGAGTAATTATTCATTTTAGAATTGTTCCCTTTGTGATTGCCTTAGTATTAAGCAATATAGCTTTTCTTTAAAGATTTATTACTAAAGTAGTCATGTAGAATTCAAGTTGCTGATTGCATGTTCATTTCTATGACCAACTCACAGCCCACTGTTTGTGGAGCGTAGGCTATGCTTATTTAATTCTGGGCCTGATTCTAACTTTCTGAACTATCTACTGTTTAATCACATGAAATTGTCATGTTATAAAGATAACATATCAACATCTGGAGTGGTACCAGATCCAGCAACATGTCCAATAGTCCCAGGACAGGAAACTACCCTGGAAATTTCAAAAGGACGTTCTGGACTTGGTCTCAGCATTGTGGGTGGAAGAGACACGTTGTTGGTAAGTAACCTCTTTTGAGATATTAGGAAAGATGAAAGCAAAGCGTGTATAATTCATGATGGTGAATTGAACATACTGATCCTAATACAGTTTTCCTCACTTAACATTGAGCTTCATTCCAGAGAACAACAGTTATAAAGGTGTGGAGAATATTACCCTGAATTCAGAATCAAGGATCTTATAAGAATCAATATGAAAGCTGGAGTTAGATTAATTCAGTCATTTTCTTGCCTAGAAGTTAACGAGATGCTGGAATCTGACTTGTCTAGTATCATCATATGGGCTTGAATCTCCTTGCAACCTGAATATCAGAGCTGGAATTCTCCCAACAGCCCCGTTCACTCTGTTATCAGAGTTTGAATTATCCCAGTTCCTGCTATTTTTGCCAGAATCAGAGTTTGAATCCTCCTAGTATCAACCATCCCTGTTGGTTTAGGAGCTTAACTCTACCAACAATTGCTATTCCTGCTGGTATCGAGCTGTTTGAATTCATCCTGCAGCTGCTGTCCGATCATGCAATGTCCTTTTGAAATGTCATCTGCAAACAAAAACTACTGCTGATACCAGACCCTTCTGCGACTGTAATTTACATGTTTCACTGTATTGCTATCCCTCACTTAAGATATTGAAATATAAGAAAAGATAATCTAGAGAGTGAGTTTAATACAAATTATATAATGTATTGTTCAAAACCCTATTGTGAGCACTGAAAATTTCTTTATTTGAAGAACAAAATGTTGAATGGTCCTTTTTGAAATAACTTAAGTGAATTAATTTGTTCCCTTCTCCTGTCTTTCATTGACAGTTTTTTTCTAACTAGTCAGTCAGAATCTCAATGCTTTCATTAGTATTTAACAGATCTCATTTGTTCCTTTGCTCTCTTTATTCATTGTTGATTCATTTCTTACTTAGCTCATCATAATTCCAAATGCAATTGACAGTGAATTGAATATGTGCAGATTCATAGAGTTATTGGATTATGTTTCTGCCATAGATGTGGCAAACAGGAGCTGGATTTGTTTGTGGCACAGCACTCAAGTCCAGGGAAGCTGATGCAAGCTAAGATCCTCATGTGATGAGTCTTATTCGACATGGCATCAGGACAGCAGATGAGCTTTCAAAGTTGAAGGGCCATTCAAAGGTCTTCTAGCTTCAGAGAAACACCCAGGTTGCAGTTCAGTTAACTGGGAGGTGCCATTTCAAGAAGATCCCCCATCAGCCACTTTATAAAAGCTTTAATTAAATAGTGATAGCAGTCTGGAGTCCATTTACAGGGTGTGGTCTACAGTTGGACCACCTCAACAGCACCCTCTTCTAACATTAAGAATATGAGGCAACATTCACAATCCAAACATTGGCACCTACTGGATTATGACATTGTAAAAGCAAGGGAGCACAGGGAGGGATAGCTGCATTATCCAAGCAAGGACTGTACCCGAGTATCATAGCAATAATCTCCATTGTATCCAAACTACTGTCACTATCCACCTAGCCCTCAAACAGCAGAGATAACAGAAACAGTGACAGAATAAAATCAACTTTGAAGGCCTCAAAGATCTGACCAGGATGGCCCTTCTCAGTCTGCACCTCACTACAAACTTCCAGTCACCAGGAGCAACAGTCTGCCCGTAAGGATCTGCCTAGTCAAACTTAAAATGCACTACAAAAAGCACCTGCAAGGTAGTTCTTGATGTCTCTACCAGGAATCATTGTGACTGTTTTGACAAAGCTTACAGAATCTAATCAACAGTTAGTAAAATACTGGAAAGGGTGGAAACAGGAAGACTGCAAAGAAAGATGAGAAGACTGATAGGAAACAAGGAACAGAGAAAGAGGGTTAGAGAGTCTCCAAGGGAGAAGAAATAAATAGTAGGTGTATATGGAAGTGGGGAGAGAAGGTGAAGAAGTAAGAACAATTTCAAACATGTCAATAAAGACACAATCAGCTAACAAAGCGCTACAAAAACTTAAAGTCACTTAGGTAATAATGAATTATTTACAAATAAATGCAGTCTCTTCCCTGGTATTCTCTGAGAGCCAACACTTACCTTATCCACTGGATCTCAACACTCATGAGCAAATTAGCAGCAAGTGTGGGAGGGAACCAGACTGTGATTGGAGGAGCAATTGATGATCCCTCCCTTCCATTCAACTTTCAGGGGCAACTTTACACAAATTGGTTGCCCCAAAGTGAATTTTCTTGGGTGTCTTGGGGAATTTGGGAGCACATTAGTGTTGTCAGCATAGATTTGCAAATGGAAAAACATATTTGATTAATTTGTTAGAGGGTTTTAAAGATGACACTTAGAAAATAAGACAATGGGGAGGTGATCAATGAACTATATTTAGATTTTCAAAAGGCTTTTAATAGAGTCCACTACAGGAGATTGATTAGAATTATTAAAGCACATGGGATAAGAGGTAATATCTGGCACACGTTAACAATTCATTAACAGACAGAAACAGAGTAGGAATAAGTAAGTTATTTCATATTGGCAGGCTGTAACTAGTGGGATACCAAAAGGATCAGCACTTTGGCTTCAGCTGTACATTTATTTTTCAATGACTTGCATACAGGAACCAAATGTTCCAAATTTGCAGATGACTCAAAGCTAAGTGCGAACCGTTGTGGTAAAGATGTAAAGTGCTTTCAGGAGGATTTGGAAAGGCTTAGTGAATGGGTGAGAACACGGTAGATAGAGTATAATATGGAAAATGTGAGATTTTGATAGGAGGATCCAACATCAAGAATATTTCTTAAACACTAAGAGGTTGGAGGTGTAGATATTACAAAGGGTCAATAAATCACTGAAGGGTAACATGCAGATGCAAAAATTACTTGGAATGTTCTTGAAACATTTAGTCTTCATTGCAAGAACTGAAGAAGACGTTGATTCTGCTTTTTCTCTGCTGATACTGTCCAGCAATTTCTGTTTTTGTTTCAGATTTCCAGAATCTGTGGTTCTTGGTTTTCTTTTAGGGTAGTGGGGCATGCCTGAAACAACATTAGGCATGCTTAAGAATAAGACATCCAGGTGGTGAAGCTACAACACAGCACCACTTCCATGCCCAAAAGCAAGAGCGACATCAGTAGATAAAGCAAAACGATTCCTCAACCAATGGATCAGACCTAAGCTCTGCAATTCTGCCACTTTCAATCACAAATGGTGATAAATGATAAAACAATGAACAAAAAGATTTGGCAGTATAAATATGCCCATCCTTAGTGATAAGGCAGCCTAGAACAACAGTGCAAAAAGCAAGGCTGAAGCATTTGGAAGCAATTTCAGCCACCACAGTGCTGAGTTAATGATCCATTTTGGTCTCCTCCTGAGATCCTGAGCATTACAGATGCCAGTGTAAAAGTGCTAGACTGCAAGGACTCTGGGTCCCAACAATATTCCAGCAATTGTATTGAAGACATGAGCTCCAGAACTACCTGCACTCTGAGCCAACCTATTTCAGAACATTACCTGTGGAAAATTGCCCAAGGGACTAGATCAGTTTAGGATACCTAATCAGTATGGATGGGTTGAACTGAAGGGTCTTTTCCTGTACAGTGTGACTCTATGACTGTATGTCCTGTGCACGAAAACAGGACAAATCCAGCACAGTCATTTATCACCCTCTCATTCTATTCTCGATCATCATCAGAGTGAGGACAGTGCTGTCAAGTAACTAACTGCTCACTGATATTCAACTTGGAATCTGCCATGGACCCCTAGTCCGTAACCTTGATCCAAGCATGAACAAAACTGCTGAATTCCAAAGGTGCTGTTGAATGTTACTGCCCTTGATTTCAAAGCGGTATTTGAATAAGTAAAGCACTAAGGAGCAAAACTAGAATTAATAGGAGCCAGGCAAAAATGCTGTTAGATGGTGTCATATCTTGCACAGAGGAAGATGGTAATGGTTGCTGGAGGTCAATCATTTCATTCCTGAGGCCCAACCATCTTTAGCTGCTTCATCTCCATCACCATTTTTAACTCATCAGACACCAAAATAGTCAGTATCTATATACAGCAAGACAATAAGGCAAATAACATTTGTGCTTCACAAGTGCCATCTCCAACAAGCAGGAATTTAATCATCTCCCCCTTGGCATTCAATGGCATTACCATCACTGAATCCCCCTCTGTCATCGTCTAGGCAATTATCAGTGTCAAGAATCTGAACTGAACTAGCCACATAAATAGGTAAAAACAAGGACTGCAGAAAGGCTTTTGCCCGAAACGTCGATTTTACTGTTCCTCAGATACTGCCTGAACTGCTGTGCTTTTCCAGCACCACTCTAATCTAGCCACATAAATACTGTAGTTAAAAGAGCAGATCAGAGAAGGGATTTCTGCAGCATGTCGCAACTCCCTAATTTCATAGTATCATAGAAATCCTACAGTATGGAAGCAGGCCATTCAGCCCATTGAGTTCATACTGACCCTCCGAAGAGCATCCCACCCAGACCCACCACTCCATCCTATCCCTATAACCCTGCATTTCCCATGAGTAATCCACCTAGCCTGTACATCCTTAGACCCTATGGGGAATTTTGTCCACCTAACCTGCACATCTTTGGACTGTGGAAGGAAACCCACACAAACATGGGGAGAATGTGCAAACTCCACACAGACAGACACGCAAGGCTGGAATTGGGCCCAGGTTTCTGGTGCTGTGAGGCAGCAGTGCTAGCCACTTTGCCACCGTGTTGCCCCAAATTTGTGTCCACTATCAATAATGCACAAGTCAGAAATGTAATGGAATACTCGTCACATGGATGACCACAGTCCTACAACTCAAAAAGCTTGACACCATACAGGACAAAGCAACCCACTTAATTGCTTTTTTTGATCCCATCAAGACTCTCAAACTCCCTTTTCCATCAGCACACAGTGTATCAGTGTGAACCATCTCCAAGATACAATGCATCAGCACATCAGGGATGCTTTGACAACATCTTCCAAACCCATGACCTTTGCCATGTGGAAAGACAATAACAGCAAATGAATGGGGCGGGGGGGGGGGCACCACCAGCTGCATTTTCTTCTCCAAGCCACACACCATCCTCCTTGGAATTGTATTGATGTGCCTTCAGTGTTGCTGGATCTTGCTCATTAAAGATCATTGTTATCAATCAAGACCAAATGGGTTAGTGAGAAATTGGATAAGATTCTCAGTGACACTTCCTCACCACTGACATACAAACAAGGATCAATTGGGAAAAGTACTGGTGGGTCACTGGCACCTATCATATGAAACACCAGTTAATGCATTAACGAGAGGAAGGGGCATAAAGGAGAAGAAACTGGAGAATAATTTGTAAAAGTGGCATGTCACATTGTTGTAATTCTGGAAATGATCAGGTTATTGATGTGTAGTTTGCAAAGTCTCTTAGTTACAGGCAACTGTGGGAAGTTGCAGAGCAGTAGTTTGAAAAATGTTTAGTTTAATACTGACATTACGTAAAGGTAGAAATTCTGAATTCTAATGATAGCAGCCAATATATGATCTGTAAAGACGAAGCTAGTATTGTATTCTATTGCATCACCTGGGTCTTGCAGGACAGGAAATGTCCCTCGATAGTATAGTCTGTCAATACACTCCAATTGCTGATCTGTTACTTGAATTCCCACTTTCAAATTTCAAAGTAAACATTGTCTAAACACAGATGTATGTGCTTGCAAGCAATGTATGGGGCCTTGGACAGTGATAAAGTAGGAAGTCAGTTGCTGCCAGGGGGTCTGTCTCCATCTGGCTTTCTGGCACTATGGCCAGCATTGCTTGTGGGCTTGGTGAAACAGCAGATGCGCTGTCATTCTGAGGGCAATATGTCTCCTTCCCATGAGGCGGCGACTCTTTATTTCCACTGATTTTTGGGAGTGTTAACCAGTGCGAGAGAAAATGCTCCCAGACCTTTCGAAGGAACATGAGTTTTGCTCTACTGAATTGCATCAGTTTCAGCTTCTTTTTAAGTTCTAAGAACTGCTGACATAAATATGGCAAACCAATATAATATGCCACCTGTCCCATGGTAAACTGCTGATGTCTTAGGACAGAGTGCAACTCATCCTAGAAACTGACCCCAAATATCCTGAAGAATGGCTTGGCAGCTTCTACCTTGGGTATCCTACATTTCCAAATTGTGATGTCAAAAAGCGACAAATGTGAATGAAATCGAAAAACTGATGAAGGGAAAACTGAAACTGCTGTTAGTCCCCAGCAAATTAACCAGCATCTGTGGAGAGGGAAACAAAGTTAATGTCTCAGATAGCTATTCATCTGAAGCATTCCAGCACCTAAAGTATTTTGCTTTCATAAGAGGACTGAAGGGCTTTCAAGTTGCTACCACATAAAATCACAATGCTGTTTGGGCTGTTGTGAGTGCATTAACAGTAGGTGAGAGAAAAGTTTTATTGAGGAAGGTTCTGTACAGATGCATAAACAGGATTTGAAAAAAAAAGTCCAGTCATTATTCTTGTGCTTCGAGCAATAGATATCAAGTTCTGAACCAGTGTACTTATAAAAACTGCTAGTTCTAGTATCAATCTGCAGAAGAGTTTTAGACTTTGCACTTTCATTGCTGCTTCTTCTTATTTATTTCTTCAAGGAACAATTGAATATTTAATGAATACCACTGGGATTTATTGAAACTGATTAGGAAAGCAGCTTTCAGATGTGTACAAATGTTGGTCATGCTAATTGATAATTATGGTTTTATTTCAGGATGCAATAGTTATTCATGAAGTATATGAAGAGGGTGCAGCTGCTAAAGACAACAGGCTTTGGGCTGGGGACCAAGTCTTGGAGGTATGTGTAACAGGAGCACTGTATATCATTGCAGATTTTGGACATGCAATGGATAATGACAAAGCATTGCAGTCATTGGCAATTACTTCAAAAATGCTAATTCATTTCTTGTAGCTGGATCTTACTTCACTCTTTCACTCAATTCCGTTTTGTCAACAAGAGCACATCCATTTACTTCACACATCTTTTCACACTGATTAATTTATTGAACTTCCCCCACTTCCTAATTTCAAAAATCTTTTATGCTTTGGGTGAAAATCTTCCAAATAATTAGTTCTTACTGCAATACTTGAACTAAATTATTACATTGAATAAATTGTCTTATGAGCTTGCTCAATTGTCAAAAACATTTTGACATCAATTGGATCTCCTCAAAAGAAAAACTTTCAAATCAATCAAGTCAGTCTCATTTTTGTTGCACAATTTTTTTTATATTAGATTCCCTATGGTATGGAAACAGGCCATTTGGCCCAAAGACTAACCCACCCAGACCCATTCCCCTACCCTATATTTACACCTGACTAATGCACGTTAACAGTATGGGCAATTTAGCATGGCCAATTCATCTGACCTGCACATCTTTGAATTGTTGATATGTAACAATCAAAATATCCACATAGGAAGATGGTGGTAATGTCCCTTCTTCTGGGCCACAAGGCTGCATCCAAAAGTGTTTAATAAGTCTTTGAACAGGTCGATTAGAAAAATATATCAGAATGGGTGTAATTTTATGTTTGCATTTAGCTGCTGAAATTGTGTCCTAATAGTCAACAACTGTTTGAGAAATTTGATGTAAGCCACTCATCAACATACATCATTATTTTGGTTTGAATTGGGATGATAACAAGTTTTTGACGTTGCCAAGAATGGTTAGTGTGTGCTATTTTTCAAATTCTAGACCAAGCTGCACTGACCCAGTCCTGAACATTGTTCTTAAATTTGAAAGACAATTTTTCAACTCTTAATATATTTTATGTTTAAATAAATTACTTAATAGATGGTGCAGCAATAATTATAGTCAATCTTGTGGTTATTAAATGTCAATTTGTAACCCTATTGAGGTTAGTATATGTCTGTAATCTGGGATAGCTGAACTCTTTATAGATCCCAATTTGTTCACAACTTTCTTCCATACATGTCAGAGCAACAATCAGTTTAGAATTAAGTACTTTGAATCATCATTTTTTAAAATCTTTCCAGAACATATCCATCCGCTGAACTCCCTTTTGGCTTTGTAGACATGTTATTGTGTTCAAGGTGATTTAACTGTAGAGTTTCCTTTCATCTTAAGTAAAATGACTGTTCCCTTGTTTAGAAGGCATCAAAGACATTTAAACTTCTGGTACAGTAAAAGACTGATTATGTTTTCCTTGAAAGGTCCTGATAAATTATTTTATTAGAATAATAAATGACTGAGTAGTGCTCTTGTAGAGAATATGGGGTTGGGTGATGATATTATGACTGCACAGTTGGAATCAATATAAAAATCCAACTTTTACTAATGTTAGGAATCATGATTATAGTAGATTAATTAAAAATACTTGATTGCAAGTACAGTCAGTTGGGTTACAGCTGCATAACTGATGCTGCTGTGTTAAGAAGGAAAACAGTTGGAATATCAGAGTTTGTATATATTGTTGGAGTCTTCTTGGGGCCACAAGAAACTACTAACTTGCCTGTTGGTGCACCGGGTAATTGTCCTAACAAACACCAGGGTTAAATTTCTGAGGTTTTGCTGCCAATGATTTTCACTGAAAACAATTCTTCCACCTTGCATACCTTGAAAAGTAATGCAGAAAATTTACAGCAGACAAACAGACCATTTGACCCAAAAGGTCGATGTGTCAGTGTCTGTGTTCCATATGAACTATCTCGCACTAAGTATGTGTTTATATGAGCTGTTCTTTGTTATTAAACAAAACAATACTCCAGTTACAGCTTTTGAAAAAACAATCCACATGTTACGGTGAAAGATGTTGGAAAGAAAATAATGCATGAAGAGAAGGGGCTGTCAGACTCAACAGGTTTTTCATATTTCGAATGGAATATGAATGATGGTTAGAGAATATAAAATGGGCCTTTGTTACTGAACTCTGTGTTCTTGTTCAAACTGTTAGCATCACTTGGCATGCCAGCATTGTGATGTGTGTTTGTAAATCTGCCCAGTTCCTGCTAAATCAGTTATTTTAAGAAAAGTTAATCAGGTTGTGAATAGGTTTAACAAGTAGCTCATTATTATCTGAAACTTGTCCTTTTTTTAAATGGAAATGTCAGAATCCATCCATCTGTTCTGTTCAATCATCTGTAAACACTGAAGTGCCCACAAAGGAGCCAGTTAGACAAGTCATTCTCTGGCATCAGTCATAGAAAAATAGGAATACCAAAAGCTGTATCTGTGCCTGTACATGCAATTGCTTGGCACCTGAAGGGGTTTGACTTCTGTTTAATTGTTCTTTCTTTTAAAAAAAAGTGCAGGATTTTATTTGCATGTTAAATGTTCCATTTATAACAAGGAGTTTAATATTGGGAATAAAATTAGCTTTTCTAATAGGTTGGCCTAAAATTAATTAATTACTTTTTCCTCAAATTTCTCTCCTTCATTAACTGTCTTGTTTTGGAATTTGTTATAAGAACCAAAGACCGTGCCTTCAGTCTTCCCAATATTTCTGTTCATTCTATTCAGTACTGGAAGCAGTCTGACAAGCTAGACGTGATGGAGCAATCAAATGCAATAACACTGTAATTGTACTAGTTATCATCAGCATACAGGGGAAAGTCATGCTTAAGGATGTTGTTGCTGAGGGGCAGCATGCAAATAGAAAATAGAAGAGGCCAAAATGAAATCTTCAAGGGGACACTACAGGTAGCAGTGTAGGAACCAGAGGAGAAACCATTTCAAGTAGCTGTGACTAGAATTAGAAAGATAAGAATGAAACCAGGCAAATATAGTGCAACCAATGGCACGTTTCATCACTTAGGAATAGATTTACATTTATTCCCACTGATCTACTGTTTCCACGTAGCCTTGCACATTTAATCCCATCAATTATTTATCCAAATCCCTCTTCAACATTACTATTGAACTCCTTCCACCTTTTCAGTCAATACATTCAAGGTCATTATAATGTGTTGCATGAAAAGAAAATCCTCTTCTCCTAGCTGCCAATTTTGCCAGTTGCATTAAATCCTTCATGTATTGACCACCCTGCTCGTGGAAACAATTCTCCCTGTTTAGTCCTTTTGACTGCTTCCATTAAATTTCACCTCAATCTTCTCCACCCTGAAGAAAACAATTCCAATGTCTCCAGCCTCTCTCCATTATTAAAGTCCCTGATCCCTAGTACTAATCAAATAAATATTCTCAGCACCCTGTTTCTTTTGATTTTCTCAAGTAATCAATGACACTTTCTCCAATTTGGAGAAAAAGTATCAACATCAATTCTTACACGTACTTACAACAATTCTTGATTGTTTCCTCCTCTGCACCTTGCGTTTACTTCCTTTGACTTATTATTAATTTGTTACTTGGCATGTCTATATTTTTGGACTTTCTGTCAATCACATATAAGTATACTGTGTAGAAATTGCATGAGTTAGGAGGTGAAATGTAAAAATGTGGCACTAGAACTGTGACTGACAATCCATCTAAGGTTTCCTTGCCACACTTACAAGTTAACTGTCTTTGTTATTCTCTTTAAAATAGTATATAAAAGTTGTAAGAGAAAACCATTTCCTCATAGTTTTTTTCTGATTCTGACAATGGGTATTTATTTGCAACTCTGATGTACAAGAAACAATAAGATATCACATGTTAAACGTCATGGAGCAAGGTACTGTGGTGTAAGGGGTAGCAGTTAATTGAACCAAGGCCAAGGAAGGCCGATAATGTTAGAGGCTAGAGAAACTAGAATCTGAATGTAAAATGAGAAAAAGGAAAGTGAGGAATGAGGGAGAATAGCAAAGGAAGTTCAAATGTAAGGCTATGCTGGGGAATGGTGGTGGAATGCAGGATTAACAGAGGTCTGGGTGAATGGAAATGTGACAACATGGTTAGAGGTTATGAGTGGGGAGAAGGGGGAAACGGAGAGAATAATTTGAGACCAAAGAGTGACAACAGCATAAAGTAGAGTTACTACTCAGGAAAGGGTCTAGCAAAATTAAGCGCAATAAGAAACCGGGTGAAACCTAGAAATCCAGAAAGGTTAGGGAGCAAAATGTTGGACAATTGAGAGGGTGCAGAATTCCAGTGGAATTATCTGCACCTCTACAGGTAGAGACTGAGGACAGAAAATGTATCCAGCTATAGCTGGGAGACAGATGTGGTAACATAAAATAAAATAAAGAACTATGGATGCTGGAGATCTGAAACAAAAACAGAAATTGTTTGCAAAACTCTGCAGGTTGGTGGGGAGAACACAGTTAACATCTCAAGTTTGTCAAGTATTGATCAATTTCTGATGAAGAATCAGTGGATTTGAAATGTTAACTGATTTTTTCCCACAGATGCCAGCAGACCTGCTGAGTTTTGCCAGAAATTTCTGTTTTTGATGTTGTCCTCCATCAGAAGAGGACTGAATAGAAATCAAAAAGAATGACTTCATCATTTGCTGTGTCTAAACATTTGGACATGAATTTCCAAACATTCAGAAATAATATAACTCAATAAAACTCAAGCTCTCTGATATTTGTTTTATGTGGCAGAGCTATTTAGTGAGCTAGATCGTGATTTGTCAAATGTAAATCCTGTGCAAAACAAATACTGCAGAAAGTTATGTGGGTAAGATCTGGCATAAAACTAGTCTATAAGTTACTTGTGTAGCTATTTCTTCAATAAAAGCTGGTTCAATATGGCTCTATCTATTGCTGTTGTTACATTGAAAATTATGCTGCAGTTTGTTCCAGGAGCTAGGATCTGAGAAAGTAAATATGCCACAGTTGAATTTTGCTTCACATGCTGTTTTAACCTTTTTGGTACAGGTAGAGTTCATTTACAAAATTAAAGGGTTTCAGATTTGCTTTGAGTGATTAATCTTCTGGATAATTATTCTATTCTGTATTGTGATTCCAGAGGAGAAATTTACATATATTGTTTTGATGAGGACATCAATTTTGAAAGCAGAAAATATGTTCTTCATGTCTGACAACTATCACAAGTATTGGGTTCCCAGAAACTGGCATTACTAAATTTTGATGGTCAAGTGTGCCATCTATTGGAATCCTGTTGAGGTGTATGCAGCTATTTTAAGGATATTTGGTCACCGGTCAATTTACCATAAAACCCACCAAACTATTGTATTAAAAGAAGTCTCAAAACTGAAAATTCAATTTTTTAGACGAGTGTTATTACTGAATAAAGTGCAAAAGAACAGCTATGAAGCAGTGTATTTTTAATTGTGTTTAAAAGATGGACCCTCAAGTGACATATAACACTTCGGTTTAAATTTGGCCAACCGGAAAGATTGAAGTTCAGTTCTTATTTTGACGATAGTATACAATACCCAACTTCATACTTGCACTTTTAAGTTATTGAGTCAAAATAGATATGTATTGGTTTCATGGAAAGCACTGAATGTAGTGATTTTTACTAAGGATCTCCTATCAGGAGTTCTAAAGTCAGTCGCACATAGAATGAAGCATGCTGTAAAGCTGAGACATTTTCTCAATGGACAGATGAAAAATCAGAAAGTTATCAAACCAGAGCCAGTAAAGCTCTTTCGATCAGTCACAATACAATATTAGCAGATAGAAAAGAGACATCAGTGAATTGAACAGCACATACAAGGAGATTTAAAGAAAGTGTGTGAAATACTGTACAATTCTCCTATTTACCCTCAGTTTGACCTAACCTAGTATAATCTAACTATGTAATAATAAAGTATGTATCTTGCTTGTGTACATTCACAATGTCAGCAGTACAAAGGCCATAAAAATACTTTCCCATTTTAGTTTTGTTAAAAGGCAATCCTCCAAAAATTACTACCCCTTAATTTAAGATTCAGTAATTAACATTCAGAGTCAGAACAGTGTGTGCTGTTAAAACATTTTTCTCCTCTAGAGTCCCTCTACAGGTATATTGGTGTGTCGTTTTCTCTTCTATGACAGTCCCGCGTGGTCAAAGATGACTTGCTTCCAGTCATGATGGGAGCCTGAGGATTTGGAGTGAGGGGTGGTGGTTTCTACGATCGCTGAATAGTCCAATCCTGGAGCTGCAGACTCTGCCACAGGCAGGGCAGCTGGTGTTTGCTGAGGTGGGTGGTGGGATACCCTGGATTCAGAGCACCCCTTCTGCTCCTTATGCTTGGCCTCCATGTCCTTCACTAGGTGTCATTCATAGTGGTTGGTGCTTTTACAAATGCTTCTTCTCCACTTCATATGTTCTAGGGCAAGTGATAACCAGGTGTTGATGGGATGCTGTATTACTCTTTCTGGGTGTCCTTGTAGAGTCCCCTCTGCCCTCCTGGTGATCATTAACCATTGTGGAGCTCAGTTAGAACATTTATTCAGGGAGTCTTGTGTTGGGCATGTGGACAACATGGCCCATCTGTTATAGTTGGTTGTGTGTGAACGGTACCTCAATATTAGCCTGGGAGAGGGCACTCACTTTGGAATGGCTATTTTGCCAGGATTTGTAGGATTTTGTGATGGCAGCGCTGGTGCTAACTCTCCAAGGGATTTCAGATGTCTGTTACAGATGATCCATGCTTCTGATGGCTAATACATTTTTCACCCTGATTTTCCTATCTTCTCCCCACAACCTTTGATCCTCATACTAATTAAGAAACTATTTACATCTTGGCTTCCTCAGCCCTCTCCAGCAATGAGTTCCACAGATTAACCACCCTTCAGTTGAAGAAATTCTCCTCATCTCAATGCTGAAATGTCAGCCCTTCACTCTGGGGCTCTGTCCTTGGGTCCTAGCCTTTCTTCCGATTGGAAACATCTTCTTCATGTCCACCCTGTCCAGGGCTCTCAGTATTCTGTGAGTTTTAATGAGATCATTCCATCATCTTTCTAAATACAATCGAGTACAGAGTCCTGACCTGCTCCTTATATGACAAGTCCTTCATTCCCAGGATCATTTTTGTAAACCTCCAAAGCCAGCACATCCTTCCTTAGATATGGGCCCAAAACTGCTTACAGTATTCCAAATGTGGTCTGACTAGACCCTTATAGAGCCAACAGCAGTACACCCCTCCTATTGTATTCTAGCCTCCTCAAAGTGAATGCTAACATTGCATTTGCCTTACTAACTGCCAACTGTTAACCCGTATGTTAACCATAATGGAATCCTGAAGCATGACTCCTCAGCCCATTTGAGCTTCAGATTTCTGAAGCTACTTTTTCATTAAGAAGATAGTCTATGCCTCTGTTCTTTCCACCAAAGTGTATAACCTGATACTTTCCCATATTGTATTCCATCTGTCACTTCTTTTCCCACCCTCCTAGCCTATACAAGTCCTTCTGCAGCCTCCACACTTCCTCAACACTACCTGTTCTTCCACCTATCATTGTGTAATTTTCAAACGTAGCAACAATGTCCTCAGTTCCTTCATCCAGATTGTTAATGAATAACGTGAATAGTTGTGATCCAAACACTGAACCCTGCAGAAGTTGACTCGTTACCAGTTGCCATCCTGTGAAAAATCCTTATCTATATTCTGTGCCTTCTGGCAGTCAGCCAATCCTCGATTCATGCCAGTACCTTGCCCCTAACACAAGGGGCTGTTATCTTATATAGCAGCCTTCTATGTGGTTCCTTGTCAAAGACTTTCTGGAAATCCAAATAGATCATGTCCACTGTCTTTCCTTTGTCTAACTTGCTCATAACCTCTTCAAAGAGCTCTAAACTTTTATCAATGACAGAGATCAGGCTAACTGGCCTGTAATTTCCTGTGTACTGCCTTCCTTCTTAAACAGGGGTGTTACATGAGCCATTTTTCAGTCCTCTGATACCTTCCCTGACTCCAGTAATTCCTGAAAGATCACCATCAATTCCTCCACAATCTCTTCAGCTATCTCCTTCAGAACTCTAGAGTGTAGTCCATCCAGTCCAGGTGATTTACCTACCTTCAGACCTTTCAGCTTCCCTAGCACTTTCTCCTTAGTGATGATCATGACACTCACTTCTGTCCCCTGACTCTCTTAAAGTTCTGATATGTGACTGGTGTCTTTCACCATGAAGACTGATGCAAAGTACCTGTTCAGTTCCTCTGCCATTTCATTATTCCCCATAACTACTACTTCAGACTTATTTTCCAGCTACCCAATGTCCAGTCTTGCCTCTCTCTTACTATTTAGATATGACAAAATTTTTGCAGTTTTTTTTTAATATTACTAGCTAACTTACTCGCATATTTCACCTTCTCCCCCACTTATAACATTAGCACATTTGCTGATGATACTAAGCTGGGTGGCAGGGTGAAATGTGATGAGGATGTTAGGAGACTACAGGGTGACCTGGACAAGTTAGGTGAGTGGTCACATGCATGGCAGATGCAGTTTAATGTGGATAAATGTATGGTTATCCACTTTGGTGGCAAGAACAGGAAGGCAGATTACTACCTAAATCGAATCAATTTAGGTAAAGGGGCAGTACAGAGAGAGCTGGGTGTTCTTGTACACCAGTCAATGAAGGTAAGCATGCAGGTACAGCAGGTAGTGAAGAAGGCTAATCGCATGCTGGCCTTCATAACAAGAGGGATTGAGTATAGAAGCAAAGAGGTTCTTCTGCAGCTGTACAGGGCCCTGGTGAGACCACACCTGGAGGACTGTAGTGCAGTTCTGGTCTCCAAATTTGAGGAAAGACATTCTGGCTATTGAGGGAGTGCAGCATAGGTTCACGAGGCCAATTCCTGGAATGGCGGGATTACCTTACACTGAAAGACTGGAGCGACTGGGCTTGTATACCCTTGAGTTTAGAAGACTGAGAGGGGATCTGATTGCAACATATAAGATTATTAAAGGATTGGACACTTTGGAGGCAGGAAACATGTTTCCGCTGATGGGTGAGTGCCAAACCAGAGGACTCAGCTTAAAAAAAAGGGGTAGACCATTTAGGACAGAGATGAGGAGAAACTTCTTCACCCAGAGAGTGGTGGCTGTGTGGAATGCTCTGCTCCAGAGGGCAGTGGAGGCCCAGTCTCTGGATTCATTTAAGAAAGAGTTGGATAGAGCTCTCAAGGATTGTGGAATCAAGGGTTATGGAGATAAGGCAGGAACAGGATACTGATTAAGGATGATCAGCCATGATCATATTGAATGGTGGTGCAGGCTCGAAGGGCAGAATGGCCTACTCCTGCACCTATTGTCTATTATTGCTTTTCCAGTTGTCCTATCCTGGTTTTTAAAGTTTTCCCAATCCTCAGGCTTCCCACTAACCTTCATAACATGATCATTTTTTTCTTTTGAATTTATGTAGTTCCTAACTTCCCTTGTCAGCTATTGTTTCCTCATCCTCTCCTTAATATGATTTTTCTTCTTTGGGATGAATTTCTGCTGTACCTCCTGAATTACCCCCAGAAGCAACTGCTGTTGCTGCACCACCATCTCCCCTGCTAGATTTCCCTTGCAATCAACTCTGGCCAGCTCCTCCCTCATGTCTTTGCAGTTACCTTTACTAATTATAATGCCGTTACATCTGATTCTAGCTTCTCCCTCTCAAACTGCAGGGTCAATTTTGTCATATTATGGTCACTGCAGCCTCGGGCTCCTTCACGTTAAGCTCGCTAATCAAGACTGCCTATTTACCTGTTCCCCACTAGGGTCTATTACAATTTGCTGGAAATCCGTCTCATAGATACTGCACAAATTGCCTTCCTTGAGATCCCCTATCAACCCTTTTTCCCAGTTCATCTGCATATTGAAGTCACCCTTGCTTATTGTAGTAGTGTATTTTCTATCTGCTGATTTATTTTCTTTACCTGACTACTCCTAAGAGGCCTGGACATAACACCCATTAGGCTTGTTTTTCCTTTGCAGTTCCCCAACTCTACCCATTCAGGTTCTGACCTTCGCCTTCTGACTGTATAGTACTTCTTGCGGTTGATTTCATGTCATTTCTTACTAAGAAAGCAATCCCACCTCCTCTGCCCATCTGTCTGTCCTTTTGATAGGACATGTGTACTTGAATATTTAGTTCCCAGCCCTGGTCCCCTTGCAGCCTCATCTCTGTGATGCCCACAAAATCAGCCCCGCCAATTTCAATCTGTGCCACAAGCTCATTTATCTTGTTTCATATACTGTATGCATTTCAGTTCAACACCCTCAGTCCTGCATTGATTGTTCCCCTTTGCACATTTGAGCCTGAAGTTAGATTCGTGAGCTTTTCCATACCCTCTATGCTACTGTCCGATTACTTGTTCTGGGAACTTCAATAAACTCAGCTGAGACCTCCCCTCCTTTAACATTTTCTACAATTTTCCATTCAATCGAACCCACCCCACACTATTTAGTTTAAAGCATTATCCACAGCTTTAATTATGCAATTCATCAAGAATTTGATCCCGAAATGATTCAGGTGGGCCCATCTCATTAGAACAGCTCCCTCCTTCCTCAGTACTGGTGCTAATATCCCATGAATGTGAACCTGTTCCTCCCACACTAATCTTTGAGCCACATGTTTGCGTCCTTAATGTTGTTGACCCTGTCCCATTAGCTCATGGCTCGGTTAGTAACCTGGAAAGTATTACCTTTTTGGTTCAGCTTTTTAATTTAGCCTTCAGCTGCTCATGTTCCTCAGCAGAACATCTTTCTTCTTTCTTCTTATATCATTGGTACCTACCTGGGATATTTCCCCTCCCACTCCAAGTCCTCTGCAGCCTAAATGAGGTATCCTGAAGCCAGGTCCCACATAGGTAACATAGCCTTCATGACTCTCGATCCTGGCCACAGAGAACATATACTATCCCCGATTACATCTACATTTAAGTTGAAAGTTTGCTCGCTGAGCTGGCAGGTTTGTTTTCAGACGTTTCATCACCATGTTAGATAAAGTGATGAGTGAGCCTCTGGTGAAGCACTGGTGTTCTGTCCTGCTTTCAATTTATGTGTCTTGACCTCTTCAGGTGGGTGATAACATTTCCGGTTCTTTTTCTAAAAGGTTGATAAAAGGGATCCAAATCAATGTTTTTATTGATGGAATTCCGGTTTGAATTCCAAGCCTCTCGGAATTCCCATGCGTGTGTCTCTTTAGTCTATCCTAGGATGGATGTGTTGTCCCAGTCGAAGTGGTGTCCTTCCTCATCTGTATGTAAGGATACTAGTGATAGTGGGTCATGTCTTTTGGTGGCTAGATGGTGTCCATATATCCTGGTGGCTAGTTTTCTGCCAGCCTGTCTGATGCAGTGTTTGTTACAGTCCTTGTAAATGACATTTGTGTTGCTGGTTGTTGGTATAGCGTCCTTTTGGTTCATCAATAGTTGTTTCATTGTGTTGATAAGTTTGTGAGCTACCATGATGCCAAGGGGTCAGAGTAGTCTGGTAGTCTGGTAGTCATCTCTGAGATGTCTCTGATGTAAAGTAATGTAGCTAGACTTTCTGGGCATGTTGTGTCTACTTGTTTGAGTTTGTTGTTTAAGAATTGGCGGACTGTGTTTATCAGGTACCCGTTCTTCTTGAGTACACTGTACAGGTACTTTCCTTCTGCTGCTGGTAGTTCCTGGGTCCATTCCTGAAGAAGGGCTTTTGCCCGAAACGTCGATTTTCCTGCTCCTCGAGTGCTGCCTGACCTGCTGTGCTTTGACAGCACTACTCTAATCTCGACTCTGGTTTCCAGCATCTGCAGTCCTCACTTTTGCCTAAATCCTGGGTGCTGCAGTGTGTTGTGGCCCATTTAAATAATGTCCTGATGCAGCTCCGTTTGTAACAAGATCCATTGAGTTGGTTCTTTACCAATTTAAAGATTTCTGCTTGAACTTACTTCTTCCAAAAGCTTTTGCTCACTTGCAAGAGACACAAAGTGATTGGTTCACTTATGACAAGTTTCTGTCTTATCCAATTCACCATAGAGTCATAACTTGCAGCAAGTGCTGAAGAAATGATAAGGTAGCTTACGGCAGGGAATTGAGTGTTTTTTTTGGTGGCTGAAGACTTGCTCGTTCCTCTTTGGCCTAAGTAGCTTCTCTCTGTCTTGCCAATCGCCCAAACTGTTGAGTTATATGACAACCAACTATGTAGTTATTGGAAGGCAGAGCTCATTTGATTTTGATAACTAGCTAGTAATCCACACCAATAAAGTTCACTTATTTACAACCTCTTAGCTCCAGTTCATCTGCACATTGCCGGAATTCACAGTTACATAAAGAGTTCACAGAAGAAATGAAATTCCATACTTTACAATCATGTAGACATACTTATTGATCCCTGGTTTAAAGCCATTTTTCTCATTTCTGTCCACAAAAGCACAAAAATATAAAGATATGATCTTTACAGCATAACTAATTATGTAATTATACAATATTTAATGTCATGCACCAGTAGCTCTCTTTGAATATTTGATTTATAATTTAAATCTCAATCTGTGAGGAGTGTCTAGAGAAATCCATTTTTTTTACTGTTAGGTAAATGGAATTGATTTAAGAAACGCGACTCATGAAGAAGCCATCACAGCATTGAGACAGACACCACAAAAGGTACGACTCACTGTTTTCAGAGATGAAGCACAGTACAAGGATGAAGAGAATTTAGATGTGTTCATTGCAGATCTTCAGAAGAAAGTTGGCAGGGGACTTGGCCTCAGCATTGTAGGAAAAAGGTATGTGGAATAATTGACTTTTTTTCCTGTCCTCTAATAAAATTTAAGATGGCACACTGTAAATAAATGTATACATATCTTCTGGACCACGTATCAAGCAATGTTCATTATAAGCAAGAAACTGCATGTTGATAGTACTGCAGAACAGATCTTTGCTGATGGTGATATGCTTAGTAAAAGTATCATGTGTGGATTTTTTATTTTATTCACTCATGGGACTTGGCATTGCTGGCTGGGCAGCATTTATTGCCAGTCCCCAGTTGCCTTGAGAAGATGGTGATCAGTTACCTTCCTGAATCTCTGCAGTCCACATGCTGTAGGTTGACACAATGCCCTAAGTGAAGTGGTGGTGTTGGTTATGACCCAGTTATATGCTGCCCTTGACATTCTAGATGGAAGTGGGGGATCATGGGTTTAGAAAGTGCTGTCTAAGGATCTTAGGTGAATTTGTGCTGTCCATGTTGTAGACAGTACACACTACTGCTACTAAGTGGTACATAGTGTGCTGTTTTGTACTGGATGGTGTCAAGCTTGGATAATTTGGGCTCATTCTGGGGAAGGTGGGACCTGTACAAACAGGATGGTCTTCACTTGAACCAGAGGGGTACTAATATCCTGGGTGGGAAATTTCCTGGTGCTGCTCCGGTGGGTTTAAACTAGCTCAGCAGGGGGATGGGAACCTGAGGTGTAGTTGCAGTGCACAGGAGGATGAGAGTAGGATTTCATGGTCACCGGAATGTGCTGGCAGACAGCAAGCGGTTTGAAGTGTGTCTACTTCAATGCCAGAAGTATCCGAAATAAGGTAAGTGAGGTTGCAGTATGGATAGGTACCTGGGACTTCGATTTTGTGGCCATTTCAGAGACATGGATAGAGCAGGGTGAGGAATGAATGTTGCAGGTTCCAGGGTTTAGATCTTACATTAAGAATAGGCAAGGCAGTTAAAGAGGGGGAGGTGTGGCCTTGTTAGTCAAGGATAGTATAACAGTGGCTTAAAGAACTTTTGACAAGGACTTGTCTTCTGAGGTAGTGTGGGCTGAGGTTAGAAACAGCAGAGGAGAGGTCATACTGCTCGGAGTTTTTTATAGGCCTCCACAAAGTGCCTGAGAGGTGGAAGAGGGGATTGGCAAAATTATTCTGGGTAGAAGTGAAAGGAACAGGGTGGTCATTATGGGGGACTTTAACTTCTCCAACATTGACTGGAAATGCTGTAACTCTAGTACGTTGGATAGATCAGTTTTTGTCCAATGTGTACAGGAGGGTTTCCTGACAGTGTGTCGAAAGGCTGACAAGAGGGGGGAGGCCACACTAGATCTGATGCCAGATAATGAATCGGGCCAGGTGTTTGACTTGTAAGTGAGCACTATGGAGAGAGTGACCATGATTCAGTTACATTTAGTTTAGCGATGGAAAGGGATATGTGCATGCCACAGGTCAAGAGTTATCGATGGGGCAAGGGCAATTATAAGACGATTAGGCAAGAGTTAGGATGCATAGAATGAGGTCGCAAAATGCAGGGGATGCAGACAATGGAAATGTGGAGCTGGTTTAAGGAACAGATATAGCGTGTCCTTGATAGGTATGTCCCTGTCAGGCAGAGAGGAAGTGATAAGGTAAGGGAACCGTGGTTTACTACAGAAATTGCATCTCTTGTTAAGCAGAAGAAGGAGGCTTACGCATTGATGAGGCAAGATGGTTCAGATGGGGGGATGGAGAGTTACAGATCATCTAGGAAGGATTTAAAGAGAGAGTTAAGAAGAGCAAAGAGAGGATATGAGCAGTCTTTAGCAAATAGAATAAAGGAGAACCCTAAAGCTTTCTATCGATATGTGAGGAATAAAAGGATGGCGAGAGTAGGAATAGGGCCAGTCAAAGACAGAAGTGGAAAGTTGAGTCTGGACCCTGTGGAAATCGGGGAGGTGCTAAATGAACATTTCTCATCAGTTTTCACTCAGGAAAAGGAGAATATTATAGAGGAGAAGAATGAGGTACGAGATATTAGACTAGAAAGGATCGAGGTTAGTTACGAACAGGTGTTATCAATCCTAGAAGGAGTGAAAGTAGACAAGTCCCCTGGGCCAGATGGGATTTATCTGAGGATTCTCTAGGAAACTAGGGAGGAGATAGCTTCGATATTTGAGTCGTCATTGTCTACAGGTTTAGTACCAGAGGACTGGAGGATTGCAAATAGAGTCACAGAGTCATGGAGATGTACAGCATGGAAACAGACCCTTAGGCCCAACACATCCATACCGACCAGATATTCCAACCCAATCTAGTTACATATGCCAGCACCCGGCCCATATCCCTCCTATTCATACACCCATCCAAATGCCTCTTAAATGTTGCAGTTGTACCAGCCTCCACCACTTCTTCTGGCAGCTCATTCCATACACATTCCACCCTCTGTGTGGAATAGTTGACCCGTAGGTCTCTTTTATATCTTTCCCCTCTCACCCTAAAACTATGCCCTCTAGTTCTGGACTCCCCGACCCCAGGGAATAGACTTTGTCTATTTACCGTGTCCATGCCCCTCATAATTTTGTAAACCTCTACAAGGTCACCCGTCAGCCTCCGACGCTCCAGGGAAAACAGCCCCAGCCTCTTCAGCCTCTCCCTATAGCTCAAATCCTCCAATCCTGGCAACATCCTTGTAAATCTTCTCTGAACCCTTTCAAGTTTCACAACATCTTTCTGATAGGAAGGAGACCAGAATTGCACACAATATTCCAACAGTGGTCTAACCAATGTCCTGTACAGTTGCAACATGACCTCCCAACTCCTGTACTCAATACTCTGACCAATAAAGGAAAGCATACCAAATGCTTCCTTCACTATACTATCTACCTGTGACTCCACTTTCAAGGATCTGTGAACCTGCACTCCAAGGTCTCTTTGTTCAGCAACACCCCCTAGGACCTTACCATTAAGTGCATAAGTCCTGCTAAGATTTGCTTTCCCAAAATGCAGCACCTCGCATTTATCTGAATTAAACTCCATCTTTCACTTCTCAGCTCATTGGCCCATCTGGTCAAGATCCGATTGTAATCTGAGGTAACCCTCTTCACTGTCCACTACATCTTCAAGAAGGGCAGTAGAGATGACCCAGGTAATTATAGACCAGTGAGCCTTACTTCTGCCGTAGGAAAGGTTTTGGAAATGATTATGAGAGATAAGATTTATAATCATCTAGCAAGCAACAGTTTGATTTCAGATAGTCAACATAGTTTCGTCAAGTGCAGGTCGTGTCTCACAAACATCATTGAGTTTTTTGAGAAGGTGACCAAGCATGTAGATGAGGGTCGGGCAATTGACATGGTATACATGAACTTCAGTAAAGCCTTTGATAAGGTTCTACATGGTAAACTGTCAGAGACAATGCAGAGGCATAGGATTGAGGGTGATTTAGCAGTTTGGATTAAAAATTGGCTTTCTGGTGATTGATGGAAAATACTCAGCCTGGAGTCCGGTTACTACTGGTATGCAAAAGAATCTGTTCTGAGACCACTACTGTTTGTCATTTTTTAAAATGACTTCGACGCAGGCATAGGTGGATGGATTAGTAAATTTGCAGATGACACTAAAATCGGTGGAGTAGTGGACAGTTTGGAAGAATGTTACAGGTTGCAGGGGGACTTGGATAAATTGCAGAATTGGACTGAGAGGTGGCAAATGGAGTTCACTGCAGCTAAATGTGAGGTGATGTACTTTGGGAAGAATAACAGGAAGGCAGAGTACTGGGTCAATGGAAAGATTATTGATCGTGTGGATGTGCAGAGTGATCTTGGAGTCCATGTACATAGATCCCTGAAAGTTGCCACCCAGGTTGATAGTGCTGTTAAGAAGGCAAACGGTGCGTTAGGTTTCATAGAGGGATTGAGTTCGGAGCCGCAATATCATGCTGCAACTGTACAGAATGCTAGTGCGGCCACATTTGGAATATTGTGTACAATTCTGGTCACCATATTTCGGGAAGGATGTGGAAGTATTGGAAAAGGTGCAGAGGAGATTTACCAGGATGGTGCCTGGTCTGGAGGGAAGGTCTTAGGAGGAAAGGCTGAAAGACTTGGGTTCTCATTGGAAAGAAGAAGGCTAAGGGGGGATTTGATAGAGACATACAAGATGATCAGAGGATTAGATAGGGTAGACAGTGAAAGTCTTTTTCCAAGGATGATGACATCAGCTTGTACAAAGGGGCATAGCTCCAAATGGAGGGGTGATAGATTTAAGACAGATGTCAGAGGCAGGTTCTTTACTCAGAGAGTGGTAAGGGCGTGGAATGCCCTGCCTGCCAATGTAGGTAACTCAGCCACATTAAGGAGATTTAAACAATCCTTGGGCAAGTACGTGGATGATGATGGGATTGTGTAGGAGGACGAGCTGAGAATAGTTCACAGGTCGGCGCAACATCGAGGGCCGAAAGGCTTGTTCTATGTTCTATGTTTTAAGCTGCTTGAATGTTGTTGGAGCTGGACCCATCCAGGCAAGTGGAGAGTATTCAATCACACTCCTGATTTATGTCTTGTCGATGCTTTGGGAAGTCAGTGGATGCTGCATTATTCCTCGCCTCTCACCTGCTGTTGTAACCGCTGCGTTTATATGGCGAGTCCAATTCAGTTGCATTTCACCTGCACATCCTCTAACTTGACTTATTGCATCCATTGCTCCTCATGTGGTCCCCTCTACATTGGAGCGACCGAGCTCAGACTCAGAGACCGGTTCAGGGAACATCTATGGCCTGAACGCTCTAGTCAACCCCACCTTCCTGTTGTCAGCCGTTGCAACTCCCCGCTCCCACTAGAGGGCATAGGTTTAGGGTGAGGGGAAAGGAACCGAAGGGGCAACCTGTTCACGCGGAGTGTAGTGTGTGTATGGAATGAGCCATCAAGGGAAGTGGTGGAGGCCGGTGCAATTACAACATTTAAAAGAAATCTGGATGAGTATATGAATAGGAAGGTTTTAGAGGGATATGGGCCAAGTGCTGGCAAATGGCACTAGATTAACTTAGAATATCTGGTCAGCGTGGACGAGTTGGACCGAGGGGCCTGTTTCTGTGCTGTACGTCTCTTAGATTCTATGACTCTTCTTAACCTTCTTCTCTCAAAGGGGAGCAGTTGCAAGGTCTTCACTCTCTCCTTACAACTGAGGTAATTGGCTTATCCAAACTTATGTTAGTTGGGGCATAGTACAGTAGATTCAAGTTCTGTTTTCTTAGTTTAAATTAATCCTACAAGAATTGCTTATACTGCGTAATTAAGTTAAATGAATGAACTCCTGCAACTGAATGCTTAATTCACTGAAATTTAGGAACAGGCTATGGATGACGGTTTTGGAAGATGGGGTGTACAGTCTAAGTTTTAAATAATGTTTGTTATGGAGAGTTTTGAGAAAGTTGATACAATTTGCTTTGATATTTATGATAAAATTAGTTAAAATATTGCCCCAAAATTATCTTTCAAAAATATTATTAATAGAAATAATACATTTGTACACTTATAAGCTCTAACAAATGAGATTATGGAAATGGGAGGATTAATATGCCACCGAAGTAGGTGGTGAGGAGAGTCCAGATAGTTTTCCTTGAGGAGATGTTGAACATTAGGTTCTCTTGCTTGCATCCTTGTACCAAATACCATCTGCTCAGTTTGAGTAAAAGCTCAAACACAGGATTGGAAGTAGTTTTCCTGCTCACCCTGAGGAAATTGTAAAAGGAAATCAAAAGTAGCATTGCAGTAATTGCTGCTTTGCAAGATGAGGAACAGATTAGATTCAAGGTATAATGCTGCACCTATTTATTCCTGGTACAGCACCTCAGTCTCCAACTGTGTTTATTGGAAATGGTCACGGAGACTGATCCACTTTTAACCATGAAAGGTATGAGAAACAATCAGTTAGAAATTAGGATCAAAACCTTTTGCTGTTTGAGCACAAGATATCCTACTGAAAATGTGGGATTGCATATCAGATTTATGATGCAGTAATGACCATTTAACCCAATCAGTCAATGCTCAAATTTACATTCCACTCGAGTCTACTGCTATTATTGCTTATCTCAATCTATCATTGCAAGACTCGATTTCCTTAGTTCTCATGTACTTGTCAACCTTCCTTTTGAATGTGTCCATCCTATTTTCTTGCTTTCAAAGTTATAGTTCAGATATGTTTAATAAGGTTGAATTATTGAAATATTTTACATATTATCAGTATTACATAGTGTTATGTCCACGTGTTTTATAAAATATTCTGTGAAATTATTAGCATTAATTAACTGAATTGTAAATACGTCAACAGGAATGGCACAGGGGTATTTATCTCAGATGTTGTTAAAGGTGGAGCTGCTGAACTTGATGGCAGACTCATGCAAGGTGACCAAATCTTGTCAGTAAATGGAGAGGATGTACGGAATGCTTCTCAGGAGACCGTGGCAATGATACTTAAGGTAAACTTGGATTAACTGCATTAAAACCATTTTTTAAAAAGTCTCTTGCCCTTACCAATACGATCTTGTACGTATACCACTAACTGAGGCATGGATGCATGCCCAATTCAACATGAATATCAGAACGTTTCTGTCTGAGTTGCCCTGCTCCCCCACAATTTTCATTACATTGATCTCACTGAGAAACTCATCACTGAAACAAATGGAAGGGTGCACACAAAATATACCAGGAAAAAATTAAGTCTTGTATATTCCAGATAAAGTTCCTCGTTAACATAACATATCTAGTAAATCTTAATTATATCCAACAATCACGTTGACACACAAAATTACTCTTTTCAACTGTAGGACTAATTCCTGCAGATTTTAATTAATGTTGAAGCTTTTAAAAATTGAAACATTTGAAGACTATTTTAGCTTTTCTTCTATCTCTTTTATCTTTATTTTTACTTCCAACTTTTCCTGGTTTACTTCCTGTGTATTATTTGGTATGAAGCTAACCATCCTAATTCACATTTCCTGGTTGAGCTGTCACAGGGGTTGGATTAGCTCTCTTATGAAAATGGACTTTGGAATTTCCGTACATGATTAACCTGCAATCTTTCATTTCATTGCACCCACGTTTTAAATTTGTGTTGCCTGCTGCCTTAAATGATCCGTGTGTGAATTCAACACTACCATGCCATTCATTAGAGGCCCAGTATTGTGAGGGATGCACTGTGCAATAAAGGCACACTGTTCCTCTCGAAGATGAGGAGCATTGTAGCTGCAAGAAATGGTAGGCTTTTACTGAAACATGAATCTGGGCTCTGATATTTTGAGAAATGGCTATCCGTGACAGAGAGCAAGCACTAAAGTTGAACTCTCTGACATGTAGTCCATGTGAGTGAATTAAATACTATTTTACCATCTACACCATTAGTCTCATTCACTACTTGTTCGATTCACTACAGTCTAATTACCCAACTAACATTGATCCTTTTTAAACAGCATTCAACCCTTCAACTTATACTCCGCCCTCATGCTCTTAGCTTCATACAATCTTGAAGACACCTCATGCCACAACACACTGCTCATACATACTGACTGCTGTTCAACGTGGCAACCACATCCTTGTCATTGTCCTTATATAGCAATAATAGCTGCCTCCATTGGCAGATTTTAATGGCAACCATTTTTATAAAGCAAAGACATTTCAAACATTGCTCCTCACTGAAACTGAGGCAAGAGAATTGAATCCTAAAATCAGCTAAATGTAATTGATCTCTGACTGAGAATCTTTCTGTGGGCATTCTTCATTATCCCAGTAGTTGGGCATACACACTCCCTGCAAATTATTCAAACATGGGTAAGCTGCAAAGTCATTAATAATTGCACTTGGAGTTGGAAGAAATCATGGTACAAATAACCTGAAAGTAGTTCCTGATCCTTTAAATAGCAATATGGAATGGGATGAGGGTGGGTAGACTTTACCATTATGTTCAGCTGTATAAAGTTAAGATAGTGCTGGGAACTGCTGTTGCAAACCAGCAAAATTGACTGTGATCAATATCATTTCATATTGATACCAGTCTTAATATGCTGCTACCAATCATCATTGGGCTTTGGCTCTTAAACTGCTTCCTGTGCAGTTCTCATTGAAAGTACAGGTATGTACATACATCTTTGTCCTGGTAGATGTTGATAGAGGGCACAGGCTCAAATTGTTTTAAATCACATAAGCCTCCAATGCAAAAGCCCACGGAAGTCTGTGGACAAGTGTAGGTCTAAGAGTAACTTGCCTATTTGTTTGCTGCTGTCTGAAAAACCAGGCTATTGGTAATACTCAGTCACACTGCAACATTTTCTTACATTTGAGGAAAGAATATTATGCATTTGAAATTACTGTTTCCAACACAAGCTCTTAGTGTGCAGGACAGCCTAATAAAAGTGTACAAAGGAAACATTGGACTGTGAGCATTTTTTCTGCTTTTAAATTTTTGGCTCATGTAAATATGATTGATCTTTTGCAGTGTGCCCAAGGATTGGTTCAGTTGGAAGTCGGTCGCCTGAGGGCAGGATCATGGATTTCATCAAGGAGAATATCACACGGCAGTAAGGTCAGGAATTTCTGTTTCTCAAACACCATTGTCTACTTCCTGATGGGTTTTTTGTTCTGAAAGGTATTCATAATTTTGAACTTTGTGTCATGCCAATAATATTTTGATTGAAATAATGCTTCTTAGACAACACTCTTTGCAGTTCATATAAGTAAATAAAATCTCATTAAAGAGTTACTGTTTATCTGTAGCATTCTCATATGCTCCCTAATGGCATATGACATATGAACACATTTGGGAACGGGTCACATAGGGAAGTAGATGGTGACATCTTGCAAAATATCCATATTACAGAGGAGGAAGTGCTGGATGTCTTGAAACACATAAAAGTGGATAAATCCCCAGGACCTGATCAGGTGTACCCTAGAACTCTCTGGGGGAGGTTAGAGAAGTGATTGCTGGACCTCTTGCTGAGATATTTGTATTATCGATAGTCACAGATGAGGTGCCGGAAGACTGGAGGTTGGCTAACGTGGTGTCACTGTTTAAGAAGGGTGGTAAAGACAAGCCAGGGAACTATAGACCAGTGAGCCTGACGTCGGTGGTGGGCAAGTTGTTGGAGGGAATCCTGAGGGACAGGATGTACATGTATTTCGAAAGGCAAGGACTGATTAGGGACAGTCAACATGGTTTTGTGCATGGGAAATCATGTCTCACAAACTTGACTGAGTTTTTTGAAGAAGTAACAAAGAGGATTGATGAGGGCAGAACGGTAGATGTGATCTATATGGACTTCAGTAAGGCGTTCAACAAGGTTCCCCATGGGAGACTGATTAGCAAGGTTAGATCTCACGGAATAAAGGGAGAACTAGCCATTTGGATACAGAACGGTCGGAAAGGTAGAAGACAGAGGGTGGTGGTGGAGGGTTGTTTTTCAGACTGGAGGCCTGTGACCAGTGGAGTGCCAAAAGGATGGGTGCTGGGTCCTCTACTTTTTGTCATTTACATAAATGATTTGGATGTGAACATAAGAGATACAGTTAGTAAGTTTGCCGATGACACCAAAATTGGAGGTGTAATGGACAGCGAAGAGGGTTACCTCAGATTACAACAGGATCTTGACCAGATGGGCCAATGAGCTGAGAAGTGGCAGATGGAGTTTAATTCAGATAAATGCAAGGTGCCGCATTTTGGGAAAGCAAATCTTAGCAGGACTTATACACTTAACGGTAAGGTCCTAGGGAGTGTTGCTGAACAAAAAGACCTTGGAGTGCAGGTTCATAGCTCCTTGAAAGTGGAGTCACAGGTAGATAGGATAGCGAAGAAGGCATTTGGTATGCTTTCCTTTATTGGTCAGAGTATTGAGTACAGGATTTGGGAGGTCATGTTGTGACTGTACAGGACATTGGTTAAGCCACTGTTGGAATATTGTGTGCAATTCTGGTCTCCTTCCTATCGGAAAGATGTTGTGAAACTTGAAAGGGTTCAGAAAAGGTGTACAAAGATGTTGCCAGGGTTGGAGGATTTGAGCTATAGGGAGAGGCTGAAGAGGCTGGGGCTGTTTTCCCTGGATGTCGGAGGCTGAGGGGTGACGTTATAGAGGTTTATAAAATTATGAGGGGCATAGATAGGGTAAATAGGCAAAGTCTATTCCCTGTGGTCGGGGAGTCCAGAACTAGAGGGCACAGGTTTAGGGTGAGAGGGGAAAGATATAAAAGAGACCTAAGGGACAACTTTTTCACACAGAGGGTGGTACGTATATGGAATGAGCTGCCAGAGGATGTGGTGGAGGCTGGTACAATTGCAACATTTAAGAGGCATTTGGATGGGTGTATGAATAGGTAGGGTTTGGAGGGATATTGGCCGGGTGCTGGCAGGTGGGGCTAGATTGGGTTGGGATGTGTGGTCGGCATGGACGTGTATGACCGAAGGGTCTGTTTCCATGCTGACATCTCTATGACTCTATGATGTGTCGTGCCACAGCTCGATTTTCCTTTGTTATGGCTTGAAATATCAATCATCAAAACCACTTTTAACTGTGTTTAGTTGCTGTAATTTCCTTTAAATTTGTGCTGTGGGTAAATCACCACAAGTTACCTTTAATTCAGCAACTTGTTAAGAAATCTTGTTAAGACAAACAAATACTAAAACGATGGTTTAAACGTTATTGTATGTTGCAACGAAATTAAGACCCCTCAAGCAACTAAGTTAAGCCTCACAACAGAATGTGGCTATTACATAATTAATGATGGAATCTGGCCAGGATTTCAACCAACAGTAGTCTGTCTCTGGAGGTATCCAGGGTTGAAGCCTTGGACAGTGTTGTTCTTTGAAATTCTGCTAAGGATTGAGTTCTAGTGTTTGATTCTTACACCGATTTTCATTCTTCAAATTTGTGATGTGATATATTGATGATTCTTTAAGTTCTTATATTCAAATTATTGCAAGTCTGCAGCTTGCCTTCTGATCAGAAGTAGCTTCTTTGTTCCTTGTTACATTTTGCATTGAGTGTCTGCTTGAAGGTACAGCTTTCCTGTGATTAATATCTTAAATTTTTCTGCAAGGCAGCTCTGGTCCTTTGTGGCAATAAAGCATCTAGTTTATTAATGGATGTCAAAGCAGCTTCTCAAGTGTGGTGCTAGGAAAGCACAGTGGGTCAGGCAGTGTCCGAGGAGCAGGACAATTGACGTTTCAGGCATAAGCCCTCCATCAGGAATGAGAAGCTTATGCCCGAAATATTGATTCTCCTGCTCCTTAGCTTTGGCCTGACCTGCTGTGCTTTTCCAGAGCCATACTCTCAATTCTGATCTCCAGCATCTGCAGTCCTCACTTTCTCAAAGCAGCTTCTAGCTCCTTCCGAAAATCCACAAACAGGGCTGCCTTGGCAGATCCATTGTTTCAACCTGTTCCTACCCCATGGAACTCAGTTTTTTCACTCCTGATCCAGTCTCTGCCCACATAGGGCCGTGATTCCTCTGACACTTCATACCAGTTTTGGAATTTCCAGTTTGCAAGTTCCAGCCACCTTTTCTTTACCATGGACAGGCAATCCTTTTATATGTCTGTCCCCACCAGGATGATCTCAGGGCTCTCTGCTTTTTCCCGGAGCAAAGGCCTGTGCTATTCCCACCCCCCCACCTTGCTCTGCTGTTGGCCGAGCTCATCCTCATCCTGAACAACTTCTCTTTTAACTCCTCTCGCTTTCTTCAGGTCAGAGGGGTGGCCATGGTTACCCACATAGGCCCCAGTTATGCCTGTCTCTTCATGGAGTACATGTAATATTCTGGCCCCCACCCACAACTCTTTCTCTGGTGCTGCTTCTCTCTCTTGTCAAGAGTTGGAAAAGTTCATCGATTTCGCTTCCAATTTCCACCCTCCCCTCACTTTCACCTGGTCTGTCTCTGACTCCTCCCTTCCTTTCCTCAACATCTCTGTTTTGTTTCTTGGGATAGACTGCCCACTAATATCCACTATAGATCCACTGCCTCCCACAGCTGCCTGGACTATACATCCTCGTACCCTGTTTCCTGAGAAGACTCTCTTCCATTCTCCCAGTTCCTTCGTCTCCATCACACATGTTCCAATAAGGCCAACTTCGACAAACAAACCTCTGCAATGTCCACCTTCTTCCTCACCGAGGATTCCCCAGCACCGTTGTCGACAGGGATGTCAACCGGGTCCGACCCATCTCCACACTTCAGCCCTCACCCTCTCTCTTCCCTCCTGCAACAGCAATAGGGTTCCCCTTGTCCTTGCCTATCATCCCTCCAGCATCCAGAAGGTTTTCATTTCTGCCACCATCAGACACACATTCCCCTCCCCTCCCTTGTCCGCCTTCTGCAGGTGCTGTTACCGCCTGGACACCTTGGTCCACTTTTCCTTCACTCCCAACACCCGCCACAGCATCTTCCCCTGCAACCGCCGAAGATGTAGTACCTGCCCATTTACCTCCTCCCTCCTCAATTTCCAAAGGCCCAAATGTACCTTCCAGGTGAAACAGCATTTCACCTGCTCTTCTCACAACCTAGTCTACTGCATTCGCTGCTCATAATGTGGTCTCCTCTACATTGGGAAAACCAAGCATAGACTGGGTGACCGCTTCGCAGAACTTGAAGTTCTGCTTGGAAAAAACCACCCTGTGCTTCCAGTTGCCTACGACTTTAACACACCCTTCTGTTAGGCAAAAGTGAGGACTGCAGATGCTGGAGATCAGAGTCTAGATTAGAGTGGTGCTGGAAAAGCACAGCATATCAGGCAGCATCCAAGGATTAGGAAAATCGACGTTTTGGGCAAAAGCCCGTCATCAGGAATGAGCCTTCTGTTCCCTGGCCAACATCCCTGTCTCAGGTTTGCCGCAGTGTTCCAGCGAAGCTCAGCACAAGCTGGAAAAACAACACCTGATTTTCCATTTGGGGACCCTGCAGCCCTCTGAGTTCAATAATTTTAGGGCCTGAACTCCCCCATGTCCTAGCCCCCTACCACACAGACCAGGCTTTGTTTTAATCTGCCATTACACACTACCTATTGTTAGCCATTAACAGCTATTCACCCTCCCAGCCAAATCGTTATCCACTCCTTTGTCTGTCCAACTGTTCTTCTCCCTTTGGGCTCTATTCCTACCTAACATTTACTCCTTACCCCCTCCCCCACCCTAACTTCTACATAGAAAACAACATTTTTCCAGCTACCATCAGTTCTGAGGAAGGGTCACCAGACCTGAAGCATTAACTCTGATTTCTCTTCACAGATACTACCAGACCTGAGCTTTTCCAGCATTTCCTGTTTTTGCTTCTGATTTACAGCATCCGCAGATCTTTCAGTTTTTATCAAAGTAGTTTTGTCATTTCAACTCCGTTTTCCCAATCATGTCTAATCACTTTCAATTCCTGGATAAGTTTAATAGCTTATTCCTACAGAGTTACGGTTGTTTCTTTCTGTATGTAACAGTTTATCTTTAGTTGATTTCTTTCAAACCATGAACAATTATTAAAGTTCTGAAGTTTATAATATCACAATCTCTCTTCTTTGTTCATTATGTTTAATATGATGAACAAACACTAATATTTAGCCATTTTCTACCACATCGGTCCATATCCAAGCTGAATTGCTACACCATGCACTATTTAAAAATACACAAATTCGTTATGCAGTACAGATTTTTTCAAACCAATAATCAATAAATAAAGCACTGAATAATCAACAGTCAATAAATCACAAGTGTAATAAACTTGCACAATAAACATGCATCGAACGAACATAGAGTACTAAACACGCATTATGCTTCACCCATTACAGCTTTAAGCTTATCATTCTTAGAAGTGTAACAAGATGTGAAATAATACAAATCCATGTTGCTGAGTGTACATTACTTCCCCAATTCCAGATTTCATTCCACCAAGAGTATTCCTTAACATTTTTAATATCTGTCTTGATTCTCTGACTATACTGCTGAATTTTAACATGGGACCTGTGTGCTTTTCTCAAAAATCCCTTTACTTCATCCAAATATTCCCATTGTAAGGCAATATGGACCTTGTATTTTTGCCAATAAGACATAACCATTTCTCTAGTTGAGTTAGTCATGTCAAAAGTCACACGTTTTCTCCTCCTGATGTTAACCTATTCCATTGTTCCTATGTGCATGGGCATTTGATGTTAAATGCCAAATGCTGAATCAGTGATGGGAAAAGACAGGTTATGATAATCTCTGAAAGATGTTGTGACACAGTATTCTTCTTCACCGGTATATCCAACTCTGATTATGTTTTCTCGAGTGTAACGTAATATTTTGAGTACAGTAAACTGTTTAATTACCGCTGCACTCAAAACCACATGTGGCTTGTCCAGTTGTGTAAATGGAATAGGGACAAACAATAGTCTTATCAGTCTGTTGGCATTCCTTAAGTGCTGTCCCTACAAGTCTCCCTCCTTTTCTACAGCATAAGGTAAAAACCCCTTTTCTCTCATCTAGAGATTTTATTTAAAGTCCCTGTCCTGACAATTAATTTCCTTAATTTAATGTCACTAACACAGGTAGTACCTTCTACTTTTTTCATTGATTTACATTTTCCCTGTACCGATCGAACATCCATTTGCTGTATATATGACACAAAGGTACATTTCCTGCTTCCTTTATTAACTTGTTGATCAAACCGGCATGTGATTCTAAGATGTCAGCAATACAGAATGCAGTGCTGTTTGTGGTGTCCCCTGCCTAGCTACTAAATTTCGTGTTATAATTCATCCCAGCCAGTTGACCTTTACCTTAAGAAATTAATTGATTTAATAGATCACTTATAACACTGATGCCTAGACCATTAACTATAGAACTACCTGCACCAGACATGCCTGCATCATTTCCTATCAATTGTATGCATTTCTTGTTTTTTCCTTTGATTGTATAGCCTTCTTGAGTAAACAATGTCTTGACCAATTCCTTATAAATGCTAGGTAAAGGATTTGGACAAGCTGATAATAACTGAATACCTGAGAGATTCAGAATAACTAGTACCAGGTCATTTTGGACATATTCATACAACACTTTACCCGTACTTTGGTAACTATCCCTCCTCTGGGTCCTCCTCTTCTTACAGGACACACTGCAAAATGTTCAGTCACTTCTGATATAAGTGAAAGTGTGATCTAAAGTTCTGTGCATATCATCAGCGTAAATAGAGTCATAGAGTCACAGAGATGCACAGCATGGAAACAGACCCTTCGGTCCACTCGTTCATGCCAACCAGATATCCTAAATTAATCTAATCCCATTTACGAGCCCTTGGTCCCTATCCGTCCAAACCCTTCCTATTCATGTACCTATCCAGATGCCTATTAAATGTTGTAATTTTACCAACTTTCTCCACTTCCTCTGGCAACTCATTCCATACATGGACCACCCTTTGCATGAAAAAGTTGCCCCTTAGGTCCTTTTAAAACTTTGCCCTCTCACCTTAAACCTATGCCCTCTATTTCTGTACTCCTCCAACCCAGGGAAAAGATCTTTTCTATTCACCCTATCCATGCCCATCATGATTTTACAAACCTCTGTAACATCACCGCTCAGCCTCCAACACTCTCGGTAAAATAGCCCCAGCTTATTCAGCCTCTCCCTATAGCTCAAACCCTCCAACCCTGGGAACATCCTTGGAGATCTTTTCTGAACCCTTTCAAGTTTCACAACATCCTTGGATTTGACTTCTGTGTTGCATGTAAAATTAACGCATGCAGTTGTGGGTAGAAGTGTCTCCCAATGCTGTTGGTCTGCACATCTGTGTTTGGTTACGTATACACACCATGTCCACTTCCACTGAACATTGGGTCCAGATGACTGACTCCATCTTCACTTGCAAAACCAGCATTATTTTTTCCAGTCATCAGCTTGATAGTTTATCTAGAACTCAAAAACAAAAGATCAAGGTAGTTCCTGCTCTTTCTTACAGTTTCAGTTTACACAGATCTTTCATTTGAATTTTATCCCTCTAAAATTTGTACTCACCAGGCTTGTTACCTGTGAAATGTTGTAAACAGATACTTCAACCAACATATTACGCAAAACACGTTTACCTCGGGCCCTCTTACTTTATCAGTCAAACAAAGGACGGCAATTCAAACTTAATTTTATTCCCCTTTGCTCTCTGTCTCAGGTTTGTCACAGGGATATTGAAATCAATTGAGGTCGGGGTCTGACTTTCAGTTAATTCCAGTTCTAGTTCCTCGTAGTCTAAGGTGTATCAGACATCATACCTCTCTGACACTCCAGGAAATAGGTCTTGCTCTTTTTTGGTCGACTCCAGAGTTTACCTACACCCTTAACTAACCTAGCTTTCAAATTCTGTATCACCTTTCAAAACACCTGGGTTTATGACCTCATTACTGATCGATTCCTGAATCATCATTTATGTCGTTAGATTTTCATGAAATCTTTATCTTTACTTTGGCTTTGTAGCAGACGGGTTCAGTTGGATACAGGGGACCTTTATCCAAGTTTGGCAGAGGGGTGCCGGTGAGGATCATAATCATATTCCCTCCCCTGATCTGAATAGTATATGGCTTCACCCTCAACCAAACCCTAATCAGGATCACTCCTTTTATTCCCTAATTTTTGTCCAGGTCCCAGAGCACAGAGAAATCGTCTGGCTGGAAAGCTGGGACTTCAAGGTATCAATCTCTTGTTGGAATTTAGAATAGTCAGCATTTTGCACTTGTTGCTCAAGCTGTGCTTAATGCAGTACTTTAAATGCTGCCTAGAGATCTTTACATTTACTTTCAGAGTCTTATTTTCTGACTCCTCAACCTGGCTGCCTCCTTTTCGGCATTTCTATTCAAAATCTCTAATTGACTTTGATCATTTGAGAGGTAGACTGTCTTCTCCTGGGATTTATCCTTTCCCTTTAACTCTGTGTACCCCAACTGGTAAACAGCCCTTTCCTTACTGACAGTCTGTAAGCTATCAAGTTTCTGCTTTAGATCTGCATACTCTGACTTCAACTCACTTACCTCAGCAGTTCTCTTCTTTAATAAATACTTCACCTACCAAGTTTTTTCAAAAGCAAATTCCTATTGACTCATTCTGTTTGGGTATATGCATTCCCACAGACGTTCTGGCTGACTCTGGCAAATGATCTAAAGCCCCAATGCTCGTAACGTTTTAAGCGTCCCAATAATTCTATCCATTTTGACAATTTCTTCTTCAAATATTCCTCCGTCATTCAGGTTGATTGTCTACCATGATTTCAAAACTAAGTTCCAATGCCAGATTCAATAATGCAAAAATATAAATGTGCCAATTAAATCAGAAAATTATTGCCTGTGTCCTCATTCACCCTTTTGAATTCTTTGCCATTACATAGGGCAACGGCCCTCTCAATTCAGACTCCAGCAGGATTTCTGAGAATACAAGACTGGTAAGTTTGACTTTGGAGCAACTAAAAGTACTTATTGAAGCCCTCCCAGGGAAGCAATTGTTGTGAGTAAATTACAAGTTATCTTTAATTTGGCTATTTATTATGAAATCTCACAGACAATCAAGTACTGAAACAACGATTTAAACTTTCTTGCGTGTAGCAACCAAAATAAGACCCCTCAAGTAAGCAAGTTAGTCTCACAGCCCAATTTGGCTCATGCACAATTAATCATGGAATCTGGCCAGGATTTCAACTAACAGTGGTCTGTCTCTAGAAGTGTCCAAGGTTCAGTCATTGTACAGTATTGTTCTTTGAAGTTCTGCTAAGGGTGGACTTCTGGTGTTTGATTCTTGTGCACATTTTCATCCTTCAGATCTGTGATGTGATACTTTGATGATTCTATAAGTTCTATCATCCAAATTACTGCAAGTCTGCAACTTGCCTTCTTAACAAAAGTAGTTTCTTTGTTTCTTGTTACATTTGGCATTGACTGTTCAAAGACAGAGCTTTTCTGTGATTAACTCCTTAAATTCTTCTGCAGCGCAATCCTTGTCCTTTGTGACAATAAAGCATCCAATTTATCAAGCAGGTATCAAAGCAGTTTTATTCATGTCATTTCAACTCCCTGTTCTCCTAGTCGTGGCTAGTTGCTTTCAATTCCTATATAAGTTTGTCCTTGTCCTATTAATAATTTTTTTTTCCAGATAGAGTTACAGGTGCTTCTTCGTGTGTGTAACAGTTTATCATTTGTTGATTCCTTAATTCCATGAACAGTTATTAAAGTTCTGAACTTTATAATATCACATGTGGAACAAATCCTCCTTCTCTATACCTCAGTTCTTGTGCATGCAACTTCACCTTTAATTGATGCAACTACATTTTGTTTAAGATTACAATATCAGGGTTATAGTTGTCATCCTTAACTTAAAATGACTATGGCTTTACTCTGAATGTTCATATTGATATCAGACCCTTTTCAAGGAGATAATATTCTCATTGCATCTTTTCAAATCTCCATGTAATTTTAAATACATATTTAGATTTTGTTTATTTAGAAAATATTTGTATTTTTTAAAAAATCTGTTAATACATATGAATGGTAACAATATGCAATTACATTTGATAAAATCATCATTTTGTAAACTCAAAGTATCGAATGTTGAAGTTACATAAAAGCAAATATTTGTGGCTTCAAATATTAAATTGGTAGATTAATTTAAAAATCTGAATGACGAACTAATTAGCACTTTGATAAATCACTATAAAATGATTTGGGGACAAGACTTATTGGTGATAATTATTTCCAATTGGAATTTTTATTCATATCATTTGTTTCCTGATTGTAGTGATTTTATCACAGCATAATTTTTAAATTATGTTTCTATAATCTTGTATAATGTGATAACCATGAATAATAGAAGCAGAATTAGGCCATTCAGCCCATCAAGTCTGTGACTATTCAATCATGGCTGAAATGTTTCTCTACCCCATTTTCCTACCTTTTCCATCAGGAAACTATCTATCTCTCTCTTAAATATACTCAGTGACTTGTTTCTCAGCAGTCCTTTGCGATAATGAGTTCCACAGGTTCACCACCTTCCGGCAGAAAATGGTTTATATTATAATATCAAGCTGTTTCTCCTTTAAATGCTGATTAACCCTTATGAATTTACACCATTTGCTATTTTTATTTCAGATTTCCCATACTTTCTTTCTCACTTAATTGTCACTACTTAAATCAGAATGGGGCATTAGTGAGTGATTGGAGAGGAGAGAAAGAACAAAATGACAAAGTTAGTGACTGTTAAGCTAGAAATATTTGTTAATCCACACATCCAGCAACTACATTGAGCTAACACAAGAACAATACATGATTTGGAGATGCCTGTGTGGACTGGCGTGTACAAGGTTAAAAATCACACAACACCAGGTTATAGACCAACAGGTTTAATTGAAAGCACTAGCTTTCGGAGCACTGCTCCTTCCTGATGAAGGAGCAATGCTCTGAAAGCTATGCTTCCAATTAAATCTGAAGAACAATACAGTTTAGTTGGTCATACAGAACTGAAGATAAACTTGACCTACATTGTTCAGTTCCCAGTGAGCAACCCAAAAAATGAGACTAAAACTGTAAACAGGGTTAGATATACCTTTGATTTGAATTAGCACAGCCTTTTGCCCTCATAATTATTTCCTCTTAATTTTAAATTGGAGAAATTTGATTAATTAGATCTTATTTTGCCTTTAAACTAGATGAGCCAAGTAAGTGCTATCAGTAATCCTCCTCCTTTTGGAGCTGCTGTAACCACTTCACAAAATGTTACTAGCAGCAAGAAGATTTCAGCTGATACCTCACAAAGAAACTCAGGTAAATGTCAGAATTAGTACAGTTTTTGCTGGTTTTCTGTAGCTGTATTCTTTTCAAACACACTTTGCTGATGACATTGAGGAAATTTTCACCTTTAATCATCTAAGCGATTGTAGAACAGGTGGATAATCCATTCTGCCAGTTAGCCATATAGAAGGTTGAGGTAAGAATGATTCCATTGTTCTCCTGTATCTTTCAATATAAATTTAAACTTGCAATAGAAAGTAGAGTTCGCAAAACTTTATTGTCATCTGTATTGTTATTTTAATGTTTGCATTTTGTTCTTCAATTAAGCAGTGTCTGAATTCCACAAGTACTTCCAGAATGTAGACATGATATCACTTTAATAGTTATAAATGTAACTGATTTGAAAATTAATGCAACTAATTTGAAGAGAACAATGAGCATAAACCATTCAGCCAGCAATCATTCAACAGAATGGGCTGAATTTTCCCAGCCCTGAAATGATGTGAGTAATGGTGATTCAGCTGGGAAAATGTGGCAAGTTTTGGGAAAATTTCGGTTCTTGACATCAAGAAAGGACCCAGTTTTGAACAGCAAAATGAGAATCTAATTAGCGAGTGGTGAGAGGCCAATTTGCATGCATTTATATCCCATTGGTGCCTAGAGTCATGTAGTCATAGAGATGTACAGCATGGAAACAGACCCTTCGGTCCCACCCATCCATGCCGACCAGACATCCCAACCCAATCTAGTCCCACCTGCCAGCACCCGGCCCACATCCCTCCAAACCCGTAGTTGCCCCGTAGGTCTCTTTTTATATCTTTCCCCTCTCACCCTAAATCTATGCCCTCTAATTCTGGACTCCCCCACCCCAGGGAAAAGACTTTGTCTATGTTCAAATGCAGCAAGACCTGGACTTTAAAAGGCTTGGGCTAAAAAGTGCCAAGAAACGTTGGTGTCACACAAAATGTCAGGCAATGACCATCTCCAGTAAGAGTTAATCTGACCATTACCACTCGACATTCAATGGCATTACCATCACTGAGACCCCTACTATCAACATGCTGATGGTTCTTATTGACCAGAAACTGAACTGAGTAGCCATATAAATATTGTTGCTACAGGAGCAGGTCAGAGGCTAGGAGTCCTGCAGTTTATAACACACCTCCTGACTCCCCAAAGCCTTGCCTACCATCTACAAAGCATAAGTCAGAAGTGTGATGGGATACTCCCCACTTGCCTGGAAGAGTACAACTCCAAAAACACTCAAGAAGCTTGATTCCATCAGGACAAAGCAGTCTGTTTGATTAGCACTGCATTCACAAACATCTACTCCCTCTACTACCGACACTTAGTACCAGCAGTATATAGCAGCGACAAGATGAACCTCAAAAATTCACAAAGGCTCCTTAAACAGCATCTTCCAAATCAATGACCCTTCCTTTAAGAAGGAGAAAGGCAGCAGATACAAGGGAATGCTACCACCTGCAAGTTTCCCTCCAAGCCACTCACGATCCTGACTTGGAATTTTGAACTGCAGCAGTTCAATAAGGCAGCTCATAAGGCAACTAGAGTGGCCCATTTTAATCTGATCAGGGAGTTATGGTGCATCTGTCAGAGAGCTTAGAATTCAGTTAGGAGCCCAGTTTTTCATTAGTTGGGGCTGTCTCTCTCCAAATCAGTTGGAGAGGTGGGCCACAGTCAGCCTAGGGGTCTATCCATGACAAATCAAGGGGAGGGGGATGGGTTATTGGTGATCACTGGTATGGTACGGTGCTGGTGATCTCAGTTCCAAGGATTAAAAACAGCATGCTGAGTTGCACAGGGGACAATAGTTGTGAAGTGGGACACCTCAACACATAAAGTTTGGAGATGATACAGCCTGGGAGGGGCAATGGTTCATCAATGGTCACCACCACCCTGGCTTCAATAAGGGTACACTGCATGACTATCACTATAGGGTAAAGTAGTTAGATAAACAGACAAATAAATGGGTTGAGTGGGAATATGGGCAAGATCAAGGCCAATGGGGTTGACAGGAAGGCTAAGGAAGAAAAGAACGTGAAGGTTTCGGAGAGTAATCTAGTCTGAGAGGCTGAGCTTGTGACTCACTCTGTGAAGCAAGACCTGTGTTGCCTTCCATTCTCATCCAAATTCCAAAAGCACAATGGGAATGAAAATGGCTGCTGCACATGCAGAATAGGCAGAGCAAGTTTTTCTTTTCTCTGAGGAGAATTTTTGTGCATTTTTGTGCAATGCAGTGCCCTTCAAATGAAACAGATTTCTGCATAGTGCATGTCTTCTATTATCGCAAAATGCAATGTGGACTTTACACATTAGACTGCTGTGTTGACTAAAAATCATAGCCCAAATTGCTTGACCACGTCATTCTAAGTTACAAATTAATCTTACTAATAGCTGAGAGACAAAACAATGACTTGCAGCTGGAATCCCAGGAATTACCAACAGTGGCAAGTATCCCCACTGCTAGTGAGTACACAATTGCACAAACAGGGTGTCATAGTGACACCGTGCATGCAAAATAACGTAAGCTGCAGACATTTGTGTAAGATAACTTGCTAGAGCTCACAGTGAGCTCATGGGTACCCAATGAACACCTTTCATGAACCTCCCTAAATTTGACATTTAGCCAAATTTTGGTAAAAGTCAGCCCAATGTATTTACTCTTCAAAGGAAGATGAGAGAGAAACAATAGTGGGGAAAATATTAGTTTTTAAAAATTGTAAGTATCACAAGTAAAGTCTGTTTGTTCTCTGCTCTGTGGCATCTGAATACTTTATTTTAATGTGTACAAAAAGATAATATGATTGCACATTGCATAAACTACTATGAAACAGTAATACACATTTTGCAAACGTGGAATTATAATCTTTCTGCTCAACACAATTTTTAACACTATTTTGTAGTTTCTGAACTTTTGGAAAAATATAACAATTTACTATCAGTATCAGTTAACAAAATGCAACTAATAACATTTGATAATGAGTTTAATCTCACTTTGAAATTTTCAGGTTCAGATACAGGACTAAGAACTGTGGAAATAACAAGGGTAAGTGCAATCTATTATGTACTATTTAAAATACATAGGCAATGATCCATTGTCGTCAGAAACGTCAGAGATAAAATTACCAGAGGAGAGATTAGTAAGCATGGTCAGAGCTCACAACTCTGACTCGAATTGATTAGAGCTCAGATTCGAACAAACGGCTCTGCCAACCATCCAACCCAACGGAGCACCCATGCGATCTCCAATATCAGGGTTCTTAGAGACAAAGAGCTCTGCCAACCATCCAACCCAAACTTTGGGTCCACTAAGTGGATGACACCTCATCACTAAACAAAGCCAATTAGAGGAAACCTTCAAGACCATCAATAATACCCTTACTGGCATAAAATTCACTGAAGAGGAGGAAAACAACAACAAACTGCCATTCCTAGATGTTGTAGTAGAGCGAGCAGTCAATGGGGGACTCCAAACCAGCGTCTACAGGAAAACAACACATACAGACCAAATATTGAACTACAGAAGCAATCATCCCAACATCTGCAAACGAAGCTGCATTAGAACATTACTTCAATGAGCCACCACACACTGCAGCACAGAGGGACTACGAAGAGCAGAGGAAAATCTCCTATACTGTGTATTCAAAAAGAGTGGGTACCCAATGAACGCAGTCTGCCGATTTCTCAGCAACAAACCCAAACAAGCAGACAAAATATGCCCAGAAACCCCAGCCACTCTCCCCAACATCAAAGACATCTCGGAAATGGCTGCCAGACTACTCGGACCTGTTGGCAGCATGGTAGCCCACAAACCCACTAACACACTAAAGCAGCAGCTAATGAACTTGAAAGACCCTATACAGAGAACAAGCAAAACTAATGTTCTTTACAAAATACTTTGCAAGATAGTAACAAACACTACATTGGACAAACAGGCAGAAAGCTAGCCACCAGGATAGATGAACATGACACGCGCTCACTCGTATCCTTACATACAGATGAGGAAGGACACCACTTCGACTGGGACAACACATCCATCCTAGGACAAGCCAAATAGAGACACACACGAGAATTCCTAGAAGCATAGCATTCCAATCAGAACTCTATCAACAAACATATTGACGGATCCCATTTACCATCCTCTGAGAAAAAGACCAGGAAATGATATCACCATAGGAAATGACGCACCACAGGAAATGACATCACCAACCCAAGGAAACCTAACATATATATAGAAAGCAGGCTACACCAGCAGTGCTTCATCTGGAGGCTCACTGAAGATGTTACCTAGTATGGTGATGAAACATCTGAAAACGAACCTTCTAGCTCAGCGAGCAAACCTACATCCAGAAGAGCTCACGACAAACAGTACTAGGGTGAGGGATAGGAGAAATTGTAGGAGAAGTAGGAATGAGAACAGTGGAGATTCATGAGATGATAGTTCCCCAGAAATTATCTGCCTTTTATGATACTTACATCTAAGAAATTGCAGGACTCACTTGCACATTAGTGTCCTCACTCCAACAAAAATTGAATCTGTCAATCTTAGCACTGAGCCTTATTTATCTTTCAGCCACCACCAATTTCTTATTTGGTACTTCTATAACTGAAATTTATCTTTTATATTTACTTTACAGATGCTCACCTGTTGTGCCCTATCAGCATTGTTTATTTACTGTCGCACTTTAATTTGTGACTTTTTTTTCTAGCCTTTGGAATTCAGTGAGCAAATGAACACCTACATTTAAACTTTGGAGCCTGTTGTTTTTGTAGGCTATCACCGGTACTGTGAATTTAGAGATAGCCATAGTTGATAAGAAGAAATGATAAAGAGAAAAGGCAGAGAGCAGATGCAAGAAGGGTACATTACTGGTTCTTTATGCAATCACATTAGACGACTTATTTTGCAGCTTTTAGTTTACATTTTTTTGCCAAAGATTTGCAACTCAATAATGTGACTCATGACTAAAAATCAAGTTACTCTTTATTTACACGTGAAGAGTTATTGTCACTGATCCAGCTTGAGTGAACAGGATGTCTGACATTACTGTTATTATCTGACAGCTAGGGCTCCCTGATTGGACCAGGTTAACAGCCCCAATCAAGGAACCCGTATTCTATGAAGTCCATCTCGCTGAACTTGTTATAACAACTACAAAACTCAACACTTTTGTTGTCATTGCTTATAATGAAATCTAGTGGACCCTTGCAGCTGAGACCTATTATTTTTATTTACTCTATGTTAATTATTAAACAGAAGTTATGCTTTGAACCTAAAACTGTTTTCACAGAGGAAGCTAATGCTGATGTGACTCCCAAGTTTCAAAAATCGTGAATCATTTTCTGAAGCAAAACTCATGGCCTGAAGGGAAGTAAAATTGACATCGGTGAAATGATGCAAGTGATAAGTATAGTTAGTAAGTTTGCAGATGATGCCGAAATTAGAGGTGTAGTGGACAGTGAAGAAGGTTATATCAGATTATAACGGGATCTTGATCAGATGGGAAATTGGGCCAAGGAGTGGTAGGCGGAGTTTAATTTAGATAAATGTGACGTACTGCATTTTGGAAAGGCAAATCAAGGCAGGAGTTATACACTTAATGGTAAGGTCCTGGGGAATGTTGCTGAACAAAGAGACCTTGGAGTGCAGGTTCATAGTTCCTTGAAAGTAGAATTGCAGGTAGATGGGATAGTGACGAAGGTGTTTGGCATGTTTATTCGGTCAGAGCACTGTGTTTAGAGGTCATGTTGCAGCTGTATAGGACATTGATTAGGCCACTTTGAGAATAGTGTGTGCAATTCTGGTCTCCCTTCTATCATAAAGATGTTGTGAAGCTCGAAAAGGTTCAGAAAAGATTTACAAGGATGTTGCCAGGGTTAGAGGATTTGAGCTATAGGGAGAGACTGAATAGGCTGGGGCAATTTTCCTTGGAGTGTCGGAGGCTGAGGAGTGACCTTAGAAAGGTTTATAAAATCATGAGGGACATGAATAGTTGGTGCATGTATAGAATGAGCTGCCAGAGGAAGTGGTGGAGGCTGGTACAATTACAATATTTAAAAGAAATCTGGATGGGTAGATGAATAGAAAGAGTTCCGAGGCATATGGGCCAAATGCTGGCAAAGGGACTAGATTAATTTAGGATATCTGGTTGGCATGCACGAGTTGGACTGAAGGGTCTTTTTACATGCTATACACTCCTCAGACTCTATTTATCGAATCACGCATTTTTGCTGTGTTTAATGTCACGCAGACAGACTCAGCTTAGAATTTGCTAACAGAGCTTACTCTGTGTGAAACAGCTCATACCTTAAATTAGACCCAATTTCTCAGAGAGAGTAACTCAGAGAGAGTACTGTGTATGTTTGGATAAGCTTACCTAGGTTCCAATGCATCTTGGAAGATAGGTACAGGGTGATTTGTTTTCCAGTTCAAACTATCTTTTGCTGAATTATTCACAGGATTATTTACCTTTATCACAGGGACCAAGTGATCCATTGGGAATTAGCATTGCAGGAGGAAAAGGGAGTCCTCTAGGTGATGTGCCTATCTTCATTGCCATGATTCAAGCCAGTGGAGTGGCAGCACGCACACAAAAGCTAAAGGTGAGCCAACAAGGTGGCATTTGTCTTTTTTGCAAATCTGCAGCAGTTAATGCAATGCATCATTCATTTCTGATGCTGGATATTTTGCTACAGAATGCTACATTATAAAAGCCTTGCTGTCATTCAGGAACACCAACTGATTCTGGAAGCAAAACAGCTACTTTTAATACATTTAAAAATTGATTCAATTTTTGTTTGTTAAACTTTCAATTAAAATGTTACTTTCTTAATAATTAGTGTATTGTTCAAACACGTCTGTCATTCCTATTTAGAAGTATAAGCTAGTATGAAGAGACAAGGCTTGCCATCCCAGAAATCTAGCTTCTTCCAACATGCAATTGACTTATTTGACTGATGAAGGTTTCTTCAACTTCTTTCACTTCTTTAAGCTGGTTAATTTACCACAATTCAAACTTATGCAACATTTATTTTTTTTATTTGAGTGTAAAGGCAATGTATAAAGAAGTGCTAAGTATGCTCACTTTCAAGGAAAGTGGGCAATTCCCAGCATGACCTTATTTAGTTTCACTCTGATTTCTCCACTTTAAACATAATTAAGACTGGTATTACTTTTACTCATGTAGCTTTTGCCTGAATTTCCCATCTGCGTATCATATATAGATATCGCAACCATGTGCTTACTGTTGTCAACTCTCAGAATTTTCTTTAAAAACATTAATCCATCTAGAATTAACTGTTGTTTTCAGCATGTCCATTCCATTGATGATCTTGTTGTAAATGTTACCCACCTCCTGATCTCTCTTCTTAAATATTTAAATGAATAATTTGGTATTGCTTCGGGCGTCTTCAAACTCAGATACTGAACAATAACATGCATTTGTGAATAAGTTATAATCTCCTGTCAAAGCTGTGTTTCATTTTGTAATTTCCATACATGGTCTTTCTGTCCATGTATTAATCAATGGCTCATTCTTTGTTTATTTCCGTTAATAAAATTATTCTTCTCTTCCATTCTTACTCTCTTTACATAAGTGACTTCCCACATTCTTTATTTATCACTCTTTGCTGACGACTCCACTAGTTTTATGAATCCCTTTAAGTTTCAGGCAAACTCCATCTGTTACTTAGAGAGTAATGCGCAAGTTGATTACAATGTTATCAATATCGATGAGAATAGACCTGTGAGTGTCACAAAGGAACAAGCATAAAGAACTGATGCAGGGCATAGTTAAGCCATGCAAATAAATAACTTGGGATATGGACATCAACAGACAACAGGTGGCGTCCTTGACCTGGCACTGAATTACATCATAAAAGCCAATTATTTACAATAAAAGCACTTCATCCAGCAAACGTTGGTGTAGGTTTATTTTTTAGTAGTGAATATGAACACTTGGCCATAATTATTTTATTTTATTTCAACCCAGACTTAAGCCAGTTGAGCATTTTCTTTGCTCATTCTTTAGTTTCATTTTTTTTTTCAAATTAGTCTGGCAGCAGGTTTCTAAAAAGAAGTCGTTCTTCATATAACTAATACTAGTAAGTTAAACTAAATTTTTGTTTTTCATTGCATCTTTCTCCACCTTAACCATCCGCACCATCTCTAAGTCTTAAAGGCAACTGACATCTGTACTCCTCAAAATATTCCCCTAAAAATGTTGCAGCAAAGTGCTAAAGGATGTTTTTGCATTTAGTTTCTCTTCTTTCCTGTGCACAAGTAACTGACCACAGTTCAGTGGCTCTGCAAGGCTGAAAAAGCAAATTTTGTCACCACTTTAAGCAGGAATTTAACTTGAAATTTAAAATAGCAAACCAAATAAGAAATCCTAATACATTTTAAAACCATGGCCAATATTCAGAGGAGCAAAATCTATTGTGACGCTTTTGAAGTCCTGACATGTGCATGTGTTGTGATTTCCCAGAAAATTTGAACTTCCAGCAGGCTGACAGCTGCCCACAAATGTCTCTAACACTGAATTCTATGTTGGATACCTAGGCCAGAAATATGAGACTTACTTGGATACTTACATAGAAAATGATACACTGATGAATAAATAAATTGACTCAGAAATTAGCAACCTAACTGAACTGAGCAGCACAACCAACCAATTACACCCCTTCCCCAACACCCCTTCTCCCCAACAATAATCCCCTCCTGACCCATCACTCATCCAATGAAATTACTCACCTCATCCAAATATTCCACACCTGACTGCCCAGCCCACTCAACCTGACTCTAACCATCTGCTCACTCCAGCTGATTACCCTGCCACCCTCACTGCCCATTCAACCATAATACCTGCCAGCTTGTTCACCCACTTTCTTACTCACTCCCTCACTCATCGCTCCACCCGCCCATTTATTTCTCAAAAACAAAATCTGAAAACAGTCGCCATTGCTATGCAAAAGAGGACTTGTCCAATCCTCCCTTTGATTCTCTTGTACCCACTGGACTTGCATTGGAGAGGCTACACAGGCCCATTTCTTCTTTATCCAGTTTCAAAAGGCAGTTCTGTTTGGGACAGTGATAAAGTCTTGGGCATCTTCATACTGAAATACTAAATGAGAATATGCATTTATAAACAAATTATTATCTCCTATCAAAGTTATGTTGCATTCTGCAGCTTCTTTAAGTCTTTCTGTCCATTCTTTAATCAACAACTCTTCAATGGGCAGTGACAATGCGCACAATGTTGCCACTAACTGGAAGATCTGGGCCCATATTTTCCATTACTTTACGCAGATAGCATTTTATCATTTTGAGCTAAATACTAAACAATGGCTCATGGCAGCAATTTGTAAAACAAATCTCCTGGGCAGCCTCAAATCTCACATTTTGCAATCTTGCCAGTTGTTAGTCATGCACCTGGTGATGACAGAACTTCTCATAGTAGAGGATGAAAATCTGTCAATAAATATTCTGTGCATAGATGCTTTATGCAATGGTATACACAGTTTCTGGCACACTTCCAGCATAGTTATTATGGTCAAATTGAAGCAAAATGAGGAAATGCATGACTAATGTACAGAGTGACCTCGATTATCCGAAGGACACGGACAGGGAGTATTTTGTTTGGTTAATCGAATCCGGTTAACATAGTTAGCCAACCATCGGGACCTTGCAATCTTGTTTGGATAATGCAAAATTCGGTTAATCAAATGCCGAATAATCAAGGTTCCCCTGTATTGGCTATGTTCCTCAGCACTGTTTCCTCTGGAATGGTCAACTTCACAGTCATACAAAAAGACAAGACCAGAATGCAAAAGTAAAGAGGAACTGGTGGTGAAGAACTACAGGTAGACATAGAACAACAAACAATACAGCGCAGAACAGGCCCTTTGGCCCTCGATGTTGCACCGACCTGTGAACTATTCTCAGCTCGTTCCCCTACACTATCCCATAATCATCCATGTCCTTATCCATGGATTGTTTAAATCTCCCTAATGTGGCTGAGTTCAAAATCAAGAGTTCAAAACTACTAAATGCTTTTCGGAAAAGGTAGCTAATTATTCCCCTAGTTGGAGCAAATTTTAAAAATTATATTCCTGTACAATGTTGAGGATATTTCAGCAAAGTAGTTTGCTACGTCCATCATGTGATTCAGCAGACTAATACCTACTATTCTCAAAATATGCTGTTATGTCCAGTTAAAATAATAAACTGTGGAGATCTGATATCATACCAAAACATGGGATGAAAAGTGCTATCTGTTAATACAGTGAAAGTTAGAATACCTCAGAATTTATTTGACAACCAACCTGTTTACTGGTCCAGTTGCATTCCCCATCGTAGCAATGCATTAAGATGGGGTTCGGTATAGGATAAACAGATCGAGAAGCCAGCTGCAGTATAAGAGGCCTCCATCTGTTTTTCTTAAGTTGCAGCACCAGATAACCCGAGGACCAAAGATCCTGGGGGAGGGCAATATCCTAAAAAAATTACAGTACCTATTATTTCCTTATCCTTTTTGAATTTCACCCAGAACTTTTTGCAAAATGCTAGCAAAAACCCCAATGGCAGGCTTTCAGTCTTAATAGGCTGATGAGCAGAAAAATCAGGCATAATGCCAGGAGGGCCCCATTTTGCACCGTTAGAATGTTAGGCTGGGCTGTACCTTTTGCAGACATTGTCTAAGTATACTGCAGAAAGGTAATGCCTTGGAAGTCGCAAGTCAATGTAGCTGGAGCAAGATCCTGATCCATCAGGCTTCTGTCGCCCATATCCTTCTGATTGATTGCTCATATAGTTCTCAGATGCAATAAAAGTACGCACCTCTTATTTGTTTTTGCGTATTTAAGAAATGTTACACAGCAGATATTTAGCTGTTAAGACAGATGTTGTACAGTTATAGATCATGCTGTATATTACTGTTGTGACCTTTTGCTAATGTGATCACTGCCAATTTTGATATAAAGAGCTTTTGATGAACTTCTTTGCACTTACAGTGACTTTAAATGGATTAAAACAAATCATTGAATTTGAGTGGTTATGGAATCTTATCTTCAGAGCAGTTTGTCTTAAATTAATTTTAGAAACAAGGTTTTCCTTTGCAGACTTCTGAAATACACAGCCTTACTTTCTGGCAGTATAGTTTGGGAAATTATTGTCATTATGTATGCTCATGACTGGAAGACATTTTATCACATGCTTAATTCAGAAAGAGCTTTCTTTTAATGTAGATAAACAATTACAATAAAACTTGTTAACAAATAGGTGTTTTATCCAATTTAGAATGTGCAAGATGTTGTTTTCCTGTTCTGAAAGTGTTAATTTCCCACTTGAAATTAATTTCACTTGCAATTAATTAGCTTTTTTAATATTAGGTTGGGGATCGGATTGTCAGCATTAATGGCCAACCCTTGGACGGACTGTCTCATGCGGAAGCAGTTAATCTGTTGAAGAATGCCTACGGAAGCATTATCCTTCAGGTACTGAGATAACGGCACTAGCAGCTGCATCCAGCAGATAACTCTCATTCAAAAGCTGTTGAGTACTGCTGGCAAACATTACCACGTCAAAGAGGGGATAAGGATTCCAGTTTGTGTGAATCTCTCAGGATTTGGCAATTTTTAGATCTATTGGTATCTAGATGTTCAGTGCCACCCACATCACAGTCCTAATGATCATGTGCACGCTTGTATGAATTCTAACAAGTGTAACCATGACACTTGAACAATAATGCCTTTTGGCCCCAAGATGCGTTTTTCTTGCTCTTCAATGAGGTCTTGTAGTTTTTTTATCAAAAAGTCAATAGTAATAGCAGCTGAGCTTCTCCTTTAATGATTTAAATGCAAACACAGCAAAAATAATGTAGCGGGCTGCATTTTTTAAAATGTATATGGTATGTCTCATAATAATAGACTAGAAATGAAATCGCTTTAAAAATCCATTATTGATGAAACATCCTATTATTTGTTTGATAAAGCTTTGCAAGTAACAACTGTATTTGAAAATAATAGAAAACCTTGGTTTGAGCTTGATTAGTTGTAATGGTATTTTCAGTAAAACCTTCATAGGACAGCAATGCAACAAATAGCAATGCAAGCATATGTTGTGTTCAATTTAATAACATATGTAAGTTAACAATCTGTTCCATTAGATAATTTTCTGGTGACTGTATAGAATTTTATAGTAGAAGCAATGGCAAATGCAATTATGGAGACTCAGGAAACAGACACAAATTAAATTGCCACTTAAGTAAGTGATTTAATATATGCATGCTCTTAGTGAAATCTATGCCAAATATATTGAGACAATGAAAAGTGCAAAGATACTTATTCAATGGCAGTCAAAACTAGAATTTCTCACTGATAAAATTCCTGCTGCACCCACATTTTGCATTTCCTTATTGAAGCCCCTGTCTTTATTGCTTCTATAATTTCTGCAGACCTTCCAGATTTCATCCAAGCAGAATATTCTTGATAAATCTTGACAATGGGCAAAAAAAAACTGTCCCCACTTAAAGCAAGAAGACCCTGAGATGGGAATTCCATCCACTGGCCGTTTGATGCCATGATGTTCCTTATGAAGCACTTGACATTGATTATCCCTGAGCTCACTGAAATTTAGTGGTGGCTCAGGTATTTAATGCACACATGTCCTATGATTCCCGAAGGCTGCCTGGCCAATCTGGCCCAGGCTACCATTCCCCTGTTCACAACTCCCATTCCAGCCCACTCAATTGCCTTCAGGGTCCAACGGAGTAATCTGGCTAAGCCAATGGAATTGCGTGCCCTCCCGCTGACCAAGCGTCCATTGACTCACTCTCATTGACTCAAACTCACCCACTCCAGACAAACCTTCCATCCAACTATCTCACTCACACTTTCAACCTCCTACCCACCCCCACCCTCCTGCCAACTCATCCACCCACCCACCCTCCTACCTCCTGCTGACTCAGTCACTCACCCCCACCTTCCTAACTTCCCGACAACTCACCATTCACCTACTCATCCATCCATCCTCCCTGCTACTGATCAGTCCTTTCACTGACTTTTTCACCCACTCACGGACCCCCTCACTCACTTGCTTACTCGTGAGCTCACCCGTTCTCTTGCCCAACCATTCACTCTTCCACTCAGCCACTCACTCCTATTCCCACCAACCTAATAAATTAATTTACTCAACTAGCCACTCACTCACTAAACCACTCAACCAAACACCCACCCACCTATTCACTCAGACAGTCTTTCCTGGCATTAAATTCAGCCAGCATTTGGATAACAATAAGTTGTGTTCTCACTTGTGAACAATCATAGATATACAAAACACTTTTTCTGTCTGCAGAATGGTGTGCCAGCCTCGTACTACTAGTATGATTATTGAAGAATAATATCCTTAACATTGCTTGTTAAGGAAGTGAGAGTAATGGGATAAAGTTACATTTTTCACATTAGTAAAACTCATGGGGCAGGGGAGCCCACTGATGTCAGCACATTAGTATAAGGTTAAATGAACAAAGCTGCAGAGCACCCTGTACAATGTTTCTACAGGTCTTTAGAGCAAAGCTACAGTCATATGTTTTACATGACTTTAATCAGGAGTGTTTGTGCAGCATTTAAAATTTTCTACAATTGTTCTGAAGTGTATGTGTTTCGTAGATAATCCACAGTAGCTTGTCATTAGTTAACAACACATATTTGTTATCAGCATTCTAGCCATATCCAAACCAGAAGGTCAGATAATGCATTTATTCATGCAAATGACGAGAATGTAGGTTGATTATCTGTCTCTCTTCAATAGGATGTTAAAAGAATTTTTAAATGCTGTGTTAACTAAAGATTAGGGTCTCTAGGGAGCAATTACCACCTTCTAAACCCAGTGTCTGCAGGCTTGCTTGCTTATTGCATGATTTAATCTGTTTGTATAGCAGGTGTAGTATTGAGATAAGGAAAGGCTGAGGGTGTTTGTCGACTGTGTTGTGTACAAACCACACAGATCTGCTAAAAGCAACCTCTTTGCCCATTGAAAAACATTTTTACCCTTTACATACTAATTCTATATTGTCTCTTATTGTCAGTCTCTTGGGGATCATATTTCTGAAATCAAAAATAAACAAATAAAAATCATTCTAGGTTAATCCTGACAATGTTAATTGCATTTACTCAATCATTTATTTACTGGTGTTAATATTTGATTTCCAAATTTTGTTTGTGTAAGTTGTATTTTTTAAAACTTAACAGGATATTTTACATGTATCATGTGGGGAAAAGAACTACTGTTAAACAACCAAAACTCTTTTTTTCAATACTTGACATAAATTCTAGTCCCAACTCAGTTGTCTTGGTCTCTTGTTGAATTTGGACGAGACTGGTAAAACATAGAAAATTACAGCTCAGTCCAGACCCTTCAGCCCTTGATGTTGCACTGACCTGTGGAACCACCCTGAAGCCTATCTAACTTACCCTATTCCATTTTCACCCATATGTTTATCCAATGACCACTTAAATGCTCTTAAAGTTGACAAGTCTGCTACTGTTGCAGACAGTGAGTTCCACACCCCTACTACTCTCTGAGTTAAAAAAAACTACCTCTGACACCTATCCTATATCTATCGTCCTCAATTTAAAGCTATGAACCCTCATGCTAGACATTATCATCTGAGGAAAAAGACTCTCACTGTCTACATGATCTAAACCTCTGATTAACTTATGCCTCAATTAAGTCACCTCTCAACCTTCTCTCGAACAAAAACAGGCTCAAGTCCCTCAGCCTTTCCTCATAAGACCTTTCTGCCATACCAAGCAACATCCTAGTAAATCTCCTCCGCACCATTTCCACAGTTTCCACATCCTTTCTATAATCCGGACACCAGAACTGTATGCAGTACTCCAAGTGCAGCCGCAACAGAGTTTTGTACAGCTGCAGCATGACCTCATGGCTCCGAAACTCAATCCCTTAACCAATAAAAGCTAATACACCATATGCCTTCTTAACAACCCTATCAATCTGGGTGGCAACTTTCAGGGATCTGTGTATATGGACACCAAGATTTCTCTGCTCATCTACACTACTAAAAATCTTACCATTAGCCCAGTACTCTTTATTCCTGTTGCTTCTTTTAAAGTGAATCACCTCACACTTTTGTGCATTAAACTCCATTTGCCACCTCTCAGCCAGCTCTGCAGTTTATCTATGTCCCTCTGTAACTTGCAACATTCCTTTAGCACTATCCACAACTCCATCTGAAGATCTTGAACCTCAGGCGGGGTCTCTCGGTTCTGCATTCGGTCAAATAATCAACAGGAATGTGGTCTGTTTCATCAAGATTTCACAGTTTATTACGAAACTGGGCACAAGTTTGTCCAGCAACACAGAGGTTAAAAGCTTCTGTGTAAGTTCGAGAAACTGCGCAATTTGAATTAGAACAAAGGCAATTTGTATGTTTCTTAAGAAATAGTATAATCTTAATTACAGAATAAATCCAATAAAATGTAAAAAAAATGACATAATGGACAGCAGGTTAACCCAATGATATCTTCTGGAAAACAAAGTTGTTTATTACATATTTATCTCTTCGCACTTGCATTTCAAGGTTAACTGGGATGGTTAGTAATGTCCTATCTAGCTTAATTAATTCCATACTGTGAAGGGTCCATTGTCTGCTTTATCTTTTGATTCAGTTAGCTCAGCAAGGCAGGAATGCAGCTTTTAGCAGGGTGAGAAGCCATTTTAAACATAGTGTTAATTTGCAACCTGAAGCCATTTTGTAATATTGCTTTGCATTAAGAAGCCATTTTGTGGTTAGTAAAGGCATGCATAAATATGGTTAATCCTGACAACTGCTAAATCCAGATTTTAGGTCTTCACACCAACCTTAGTGCCATCTGCAAATTTACTAACCCATCCTTCTATGCCCTCATCTAGGTCATTTATAAAAATGGTAAATGACAGTGGCCTCAAAACAGATCCTTCTAGTACAGCACTAGTAACTGAACTCCAGGATGAACATTTCCTATCAATCATCACCCTCTGTCTTCTTTCAGCTAGCCAATTTCTGATCCAAACCGCTAAATCACCCTCAATCCCATGCTCCGTATTTTGTGCAATAACCTACCATGTGGAACCTTACCAAATGCCTTAATGAAATCCATATGCACCACATCAACCACTTTCCTCTTATCCATCTGTTTGGTCACCATCTTAAAGAACTCAATAGGGTTTGTGAGGCAAACCTATCCTTCACAACACCATGTTGACTATTCCTAATCAACTTATTCCTCTCTAGATGATTATAAATCCTATCTCTTAAAAGCTTTTCCAAACACTTTACCCACAACTGAAGTAAGGCATACTGGTTTATAATTACATCGCTCCTCCCCCTCTCGAACAAGGGGGCAACATCTACTACCCTCCAGTCTTCTGACTCTATTCCTTAAGACAAGGATGACACAAAGATCAAAGCCAAAGGCTCGGAAATCTCCTCCCTAGCTTCCCAGAGAATACTAGGATAAATCCCATCTGGCCCAGAGGACTTACCTATTTTCACACTTTCCAGAATAGCTAACACCTCCTCCTTGTGAACCTCAATTCCATCTCGTCTAGTAGCCTGTATCTCAGTATTCTCCTTGACAACATTGTCTTTTTCCAGTGTGAATAATGACGAAAAATATTCATTATTGCTTCCCCATCTCCTCAGATTACACGTACAACTTCCCACTATTATTCTTGATTGGCCTTATCTTTCTCTAGTCATTCTTTTATTCCTGAAATACCTAGAGAAAGCTTTAGGGTTTTCCTTGATCCTAACTGCCAATGACTTTGAGTGGCCCCATCCTGGATCTTCTTAGCTCTCTCTTTAGATCTTTAATGGCTAACTTGTAACTCCCAAGCGCCCTAAATGAGCCTTCATGTCTCATCCTAACATAAGTCTTCTTCCTCATGACAGGAGATTCAAGCACTTCAGTAAACCACAGCTCCCTCCCTCGACCACTTCCTCTCTGCCTGACAGGTACATACTTCAGGGACACGCAGTAGCTGTTCTTTGAATAAGCTCCACATTTCAATTGTGCCCATCCCCTGCAGTTTCCTTCCCATCCTAAATCTTGCAGAATCACATCACAATTGTGAGTCCTGTTCAGATCCCACAATTGTGAGCTTTGAGGAAGCTCACCACCGTAATTATTCACATTTTACTGAACAGCGCACTCAATCTCTCCAATAGTTTGATTTGCTACTTCCCCCATGTCATGCTCCATAAATTTGATTCATCCAAAAACCTATCCTGCATAATTTCTGCACATTGACATCTCTGTATTGATTTTGAATTCATTTTACATCCTTAACCCATCTAATCTTAGCAGTTTCCTTCAGACATATTCCCATTCGGAACCTCTTATCCAACTGTAGCTCCTGACCATCCTATCCATATTCCACCCCACGACTGGAAAATACCAGTTTCCTCTCATATACTTTCTGTTCCTCCTAAGCCCTTCCATCTCTTCATTGCTCCATCTAATTTTAAAGGCATTCTTTCTAACCAGGTTTTAATTGTATCTCCAAACACCCCACCATGGCTTAGCTTCTGTTCATATTTAATTTCCTTTATTTCTTGGCAAAACACCTTTGTGATAAATAGCATAGAAGTTTAATGAACATTTTGTAAAGGTTAATGTGTCCAGCAGTAATTTACTTGTATATCTGTTGTTTTTACTGAACTGCAAGTATTTCACTCACATTTTATTGTCGATTATTTGTGATGAACAGTCTCTCATATATCTCTCATCCGTGGCTGGAAAATAAGTAAATTTTCTTGAGGTGGTGATAATAGTGGGGTTGAGAGCTTTAAACTTTGTTTACACTACAGATAATTTATTTAGAATTCCTACACTGTTGGACAGGCCATTTAGTCCAGTTAGTCCACACTGACCTCCAAAGAGTATCCCACCCCTACATTTCCCATGGCTAATCCACACAGCCTACACATCCCAGGACACTGTGAGCAATTTAGCACAACCAATTCACCCAACCTGCTCATTTTTGGACCGTGATAAGAAACTGGAGTAAATTCACGCAGGCATGAAGAGAATGTGTAAACTACACACAGGAAGCCTGAGGGTTGAATTGAACCCAGGTCCCTAGCGCAGTGAGGCAGCAGTGCTAACCACTGAGCTACTGTGCCATGTAAGAGTATAAATGTGATATTGGTATTTGTAGTACAGTGCCACTCTGAAACAGTGTAGTGCTTTTGTGTAGGATATCTTTCTTTATCTCTTGACCACATATCAAAATAAAATAGATACAACTGAATGATGGTGATCTCACTGTCAACCCCAGAGAGTATGCCATTGTGTACACATGTAATTGTAGCAAAACTTGTGTATAGTCTAGTTGTGCAAGCCTCTACGTTAGTGTGAAAATGAGCTGCTCCCAGTAATTTTGGAGAGGGGAAGAAATTATGCAATATAAGGTGAATTTAATTAAATAATGTGCATAAATTATGATATGACAGGGCATTTGCTATTACACCAAATTCAGCTTTAGTACTGGCATTGTAACAGAAACCAGCAGTACTGTACTATGTCTCTAATCTCATCAAGCCCCACCATAAGAGATGAATGCCTTATGCCACACTGGATTGACAGTGCTGGGACTGACAGGCAGTGTTTATATTTTTGGCTTCTGTGGATCTTCAGCTGACATTGGGGAAGATTACCAATGCAGCTTGAAAGTGGCAAAACTGTGCAAGATCACTGATAGCTGCTTTGAAGTCATGGTTAGAATTGTTGAATGTATGCATGTGCAAACTCATTATTATTACTGGTACTATGAAATTCACATAACATAGAACTTCAATTATCTTTGCGCATTCCCAGTCCGTTTCATGAATGCACAATCAGAATCAGATTTGAGGTTTGCAGACAGAAAGAATAGTCTGCATTTTAGTGAAGTGTGGCAGGAAGAGAGATCCATTTCAGGATTGTTCCCCAAAGTAGTCCTGCCTCAGGAGAAATATCTCTGCAGTGGGAAAGAGTATATGGTACAGGGAAGGAAATCCACAAGGTCCCAGCGATTCCATTGTTGATTTTCCCCATTGATTGATACAGGTTCCTGAATTTATCAACATTTATAATATTATTATATCTATGATTGCTATTTAACTGCCTCCACAGGAAGATCTTTATGTTTACCAAATCATACTAGAGGCAAAACAATCACAATGACTATTAATATAAGTTTGAGCAACATGAGTGAATGACTTTTTTAATCGCATGTATTTTACAGTGAGAAAAATAGTTAAAAAAAGTGAAAGGCTTTTCCACTGTTGCCAAGATACAAGTGGCAACATAAGGTGGTAATGAGGGCATACAGTATGCTTGCTTCCATCATTCAGAGCACTAAAGTTGGCAAGTAATGTTGCAGCTGTACAAAATTTTAGTTAGCCCACATTTGGAAGATGGTGTGCAATTCTGGTTACTACTCTATATGAAGGATGTGGAGGTTTTGGAGAGCGTGCAAAAGAAGTTGCTAGGATGTTGCCAGGATTGGAATGTATTTAGCTATGTAAAGAGTTTGGACTAGAACACCAGAGGCTGAGGGCAACCTGATAGAAGCAAATAAAATTTTGAGAGGCATGGATAGGGTCTGAGTCTTTTTTCCAGGGATGGAAATGTCAAATATTAGGGGGCAAAAGTTGAAAGTGAGAGGGGAACACCTTAAATGAGATGTGCAAAATAAATTTTTGATGCAGAAGCTGATGGGTGCCTAGAGCGTGCTGCCAGGGAAGTGGTAGAAGCACATCGAATTACAAGATTTAAGAGGCAGATGAGGAACAGGCAGGGAGTAGAGGGATACGGACTTTGTGCAGACAAATGGGATTAGTGTAGAATGGTGTTGTAGTTGGCACAGACCTGATGGACCGAATGGCCTAATCCTGTGCTATAATTTTCTGTGTTCTATGCTTATCTCACTGCATCTTACTGAAGGAACAACCTTGTTTTATCAGAAGTTCATAGGTTTTGTTTCATGGAAATTCTTAAAATGCACACTGTAGATAGGTTTACCTGTCTTTGGTTTGCTGGACAACTGAAGGCTATAAGACATGGGAAAATAAGTAGGTCATTCAGCCCCTTAAGTCTGCTCCACCATTCAATAAGATCATGGCTGATATGAAAATCCTTGAGTCTACCTTTTCCCCATATTCCTTGATGCCCTTACTGATTAAAGATCTCTCTATCTCAGCCTTCAAAACTGCTGAGCAATCCAGCCTGTACAGGCCTCTGCAGTTTTAAAAAAATGCCATAGATTCACTACCCTCTGAGAGAAAAGAATGTCCTCTTTATATCTGTCTTAGTTGGGTGACCCCTTACTCTGAGATTATGCCCTCTGATGCTAGACTCTCACAGGAGGAGAACAAGCCTCTCTGCATCTACTGTGTTAAGCCTCTGAGAATTTTATATATTTCAATAAGGTTTCCTCTTATTGTTATTGAGTACAAGCCTAATCTTTTCAACCTGTCCTCATGAGAAAATCCATTCTTGCCTAGAATCAACTGAAACTTCACTGGGCTACATCCAATTCCCAGTATATCTTTCCTTAGTTAATGGGACTAAAACTGTTCGCAGTATTCCACATGAGGTTTGACTTGTGCTTTGTATAGTTGGTGCAGAACCTTGTTTTTTTTTTACACTTTGTTCCCTTTGAAATAAAGCCTAACTATCCATTCATCTCCCTATTAACCCCTGAACTTGGATGCTAGCTTTTTGTGATTGATGGACAAGGACCCCCAAATTTTGCTGTGCTGCAGCTTTCTATAGTCTTTCTCTGTTCTATTCTTCCTACCAAAGTGCATAACTTCACATTTTCCCATATTGTATTCCATCTCTCAAGTTTTCGCCCACTCATTTACCCTCTCTATAACCTTCTGTAGACTCACATGTCTTTGCACCTATTTTTGTTTAATTGGCAAACTGGTAGTGATAGATTCATATCCGTCATCACATGTCCGTGTTGTAAATAATTGTGACCGCATTTCTGATACATGTGACACCCACCAGTGACATGTTGCCATCCTTGAAAATGCTTCCTTTATTCCGACTCTTTGTCATCTTTTAGTTAGGTAATCCTCTATCCTTGTTAAAGTACTATCGCCAACATTGTGGCCTCTTTATCTTACTGTATGGCATTTTGTGTTGTACCTTAGCAAACGCCTTTTGGAAATCCAAATATATTCCATTTATTGGGCCACCTTTATATCGATTTTACCTGTTAGTTCCTCAAAGAATGCTGATAAATTTGTTAGACACGATATCCCATCATGAAGCCATACTGTGTTTCTAAATTCTTTACTATTACATCCTTTATTGTTTCTTAACATTTTGTCATAGACAGATGTTAAGTTAAGTGGCCTTTTGATACCAGTTTTTTTTGTCTCCTTTTGTTTTTTTTAAATAAGAGCGTTACATTGAAGCCACACTTACACTTCATCAGTTGACAGTGTAGTGTCAATAGACTCTTCACCTTTAAGATACACAATGCCCAAAGCAATTCACAGGATTCTAATCTGACAAATATCTTCTAAGAAAGAGCTATTGGGAAGAACGCGCGATGAGTGGCATGGGAAATCTGCAGCCTTTTTTTTTAGTATTTGCTTAAAGAAAAATATCAGCCTTCAGTCTGAAGTTAAATGTCAAGGTTGCAGTGTTTTTGTTTTTAGGATATTGGTTCACTTTTTAAATAAAATGATCCAAATTAAAAGTTTCTGGTGAATTCATTTTGTTGGTGAACAGTTTAAGCTGGTACAGGTATAGAGCTGGGATGTTGATGCTCGGACATTGGAGTACAGGCGACAATGAGGCAGTGGCAGAGGAGAATCGGCCAAGTGGTGAAAGTTGGTGCCTGAAAAGTGGTGACTTCAACACTGATTGGGTCTAGTGTAGACAGCGGTGAGGCAATGGTGGAGGGATGGTGGCACAGGCATTGTTGATGATAAGATGGCTCAGGACTGATGGACTCTGTTTAAGATATATATTTCTTTTTTTTATTCTTCAAAATGGCGCTGGATCTTGGCGACAGTGGAAAAGCCTTTCACTATATTTTTTACTGTTTTTCTCACTGTAAAATACATGTGATTAAAAAAAATAATTCATTCATGTTGCTCAAACTTTTACTAATGTCATTGTGATTATTTTGCCTCTAACATGATTTGGTAAACATAAAGATCTTCCAGAAAGATGAAGGGCTTGATCTCAACCAATGTGCTAACAGACCAGTTGCTAACTGCAGTGTGAAAGTAGATACATTCTCTGAGAAGCATAAGACATTTTTCATGTATTGATTCTGTAGTTCAGCTCAACAAGAAGCTGGTATTTGTTTCTTGGCTCCTTACATCCATATCGACAAAATTGGCTCTCATTCATCCTGACAACAGAATTATAGACACATGTTGTCTGGGGTCAGAGATTAAGTAATCAGAATAAGGCAGTAATTTCAACAATGTAAACACAGAACCATGTGCGTTGGTATCAGGGTCCAATGACTGGAAGTGCAGAAACACTACGAGGTAGAGTTTATGAACACTTATTTTTGTTATGAAGTTTCAATTGACAGGATTTGGACACACCTGAAAATGCATTAGTGTTTTTTTGTCAAATAAGTTTTAATGGGTGGAAGGTTAAGAAGGGCATACGATCTCCATGACCCCAGTTTGATCATTGCTCTTATACAAAGCTCTGAGCAGAAATTCATTTTTTTTTAATTCACTTATTAAATGTGGGCTTTGGTAAATGGAGCATTTATTGCCCATTCCTAGTTACTCTTGAGAAGATTGTGGGAAGCTGTCTTCTTGCACTGTTGCAGTCCTTTTCATGTAGGTCCTACCCTAATGCTGTCAGGGAGGGATTTCCAAGATTTTGACCCAACAACAGTGATGGAAAGCTATATATTTCCAAGTCCGAATGGGAGAGAGGGAAACTTGCAGATTGTGGAATTCCCATGTATCTGCTGCTCTTGTCCTTCTAAATAGAAGTGATTGTGTATTTGGATGGTGCTGTCTTGGGAACCTTGGTGAATTTCTGCAATGTGTCTTATAGATGGTACAAATTATTCTACTGTGCATTGTAAGTGAAGGAAGTGAATGTTTGTATATATGGTGCTTTGTAGTCACAAATGGTGCTAACCATTGTGTAATCATCATCAAACATCCCCTCATCTGATGTAATAGAACATAGAAGAATACAGCGCAGTACAGGCCCTTTGGCCCTTGATGTTGCGCCGATCCAAGCCCACCTAACCCACTATCCTCCATATGTCTATCCAATGCCCGTTTAAATGCCCATAAAGAGGGAGAGTCCACCACTGCTACTGGCAGGGCATTCCATGAACTCACGACTCGCTGAGTAAAGAATCTACCCCTAACATCTGTCCTATACCTACCACCCCTTAATTTAAAGCTATGCCCCCTCGCAATAGCTGACTCCATACGTGGAAAAAGGTTCTCATGGTCAACCCTATCTAAACCCCTAAATCATCTTGTACACCTCTATCAAGTCACCCCTAAACCTTCTTTTCTCCAATGAAAACAGCCCCAAGTGCCTCAGCCTTTCCTCATACGATCTTCCTACCATACCAGGCAACATCCTGGTAAACCTCCTCTGCACCCATTCCAGTGCCTCCACATCCTTCCTATAGTATGACGACCAAAACTGCACACAATACTCCAGATGCGGCCGCACCAGAGTCTTATACAACTGTAACATGACCTCAGGACTCCGGAACTCAATTCCTCTACCAATAAAAGCCAGTATGCCATATGCCTTCTTCATTGCACTATTTACCTGGGTGGCAACCTTCAAAGATCTGTGTACATGGACACCAAGATCCCTCTGCTCATCCACACTACCAAGTATCCGACAATTATCCCAGTACCCCATCTTTTTATTACTCTTACCAAAGTGAATCACCTCACACTTAGCTACATTGAACTCCATTTGCCACCTTTCTGCCCAGCTCTACAGCTTATCTATATCCTGCTGTAACCTGACACATCCTTCCTCACTGTCAACAACTCCACCGACTTTCGTATCATCCGCAAACCTGCTCACCCAACCTTCTAGCCCCTCCTCCAGGTCATTTATAAAAATGACAAACAGCAATGGTCCCAAAACAGATCATTGTGGAACACCGCTAGTAACTGCACTCCAAGATGAACCTTTACCATCAACTACTACCCTCTGTCTTCTTCCAGCCAGCCAATTCCTAATCCAAACCTCCAACTCACCCTCAAACAAACCTCCAACAAATGATGGAGGGAAGGCCATTGATGATGAAGCTGGAGACAGTTTAGCCTAGGACACTACCTGCAGAGAAGTCTTGATGCTGAGATGACTGACCTCCAAAAATCACGACCATTTTCCTTTGTGCTAGATGTAACTCCAACTAGCAAAGGTTTCCACCCAATACTCTTGTATTGTCAAAGTTCTTCTTTGGCAAGCCATGGAATCTTGTTGTTACATTCTTTTAGTAAATAACAGAATTTTGAATTTCGTATGCATCAAAATAAATTACTGGTCTTGGTTGAGATATTAATGTGAATTAAGTATTTTGTGTATCAAATTATTTTTCATCATATAGTAAATAAAAGACTTTCCATTCTTTTATATCTGTAAAGTTGATATTTTATTAAATCACTGAATAATTATGCAAGAGTAATCGGTGAAATAATACAATAAATAAGTTGATTCCAATTTACACTCAAAACTTTCTTGTAATGCTGCAATTTTCACTGATAAAAATTAAATCAGAAAATAATTTTCAAGGTGAATAGTTCCTTGAAAGTGGAATCACAGGTAGATGGGATAGCAAAGAAGGTGTCTGGCATACTTGCCTTTATTGGTCAGTGCATTGAGTAGAGGAGTTGAGAGGTCATGTTGCAGCTGTACAGGACATTGGTTAGACCATTTTTGGAATACTGTGTGCAGTTCTCGTCTCCCTGCTATAGAAAGGATGTTGTGAAACCTGAAAGGATTCGGAAGAGATTTACAAAGATGTTGCCAGGATTGGAGGGTTCGAGCTGTAGGGAGAGGCTAAATAGACTTGGGCTATTTTTCCTGGAGCATCAGAGGTTGAGAGGTAACCTTATTGAAGTTTATAACATCATGAGGGACCTGGATAGGTTGAATAGCCAAGGTCTTTTCACCCAGGGTGGAGGAGTTCAAAACTAGAGAGTGTTAAGGTGAGAGGAGAAGGATTTAAAAGGGGCAACTTTTTCACACAGAGGGTGGTGCATTTATGGAATGAGGTGCCAGAGGAAGTGATGGAGGCTGGTACAATTACAAAATTTAAAAGGCATCTGGATGGGTATATGAACAGGAAGGATTTAGAGGGATATTGGCCAAATACTGGCAAATGATTAATTTAGGATATCTAGTTGGCATCGAAGAATTGGACTGAAGGGTTTGTTTCCATGCTGTACAGCTCTATGACTCCATGTGAAGATGTAAAAATGCCATGTGTAGCTTATTTAATATTCATTCTGTGTATATTGTACATCATTCCATAGCATTCAGTTTCTCATTTGAAGCATTTTGGGTATCTTTAATGCTCAGAAGTGTAAGTCTCTCCTTTTAACATCTTTGACAGCAATAAAGATTAAGTGGCAGATAGCCCAAATAGTCGATAACCAAGTCATGATTTTTTGATGCCAAATCAGGTGTTCTGGCAAGTTGAGTGATATTACCAAGAATTACCTAATTTAAGAATTGAACTGCTTCTTGTAGATGATGCTTTCATCCACTTTTTTCAGTCATTTGTCTTTATTGCTTGAAAACAAGTTGAGTCCTTTTGTTTACTTTCAGGTCATAGCTGACACAAATATCACTGCTATTGCAAGTCAGCTTGAAAATTTGTCAACTGGTTCCAACTTTAACTCAGCATCTGACAATCGAGCAGAAGAACCTGAGTAAGTATGAAGCAAATCAGCTCAGATCCTGTCAGAACGTGTAACCATCTATGCCAAAACATGGGAGTTAAAAATTCTGTCTTCCACAATGTTTTGTAAATTGATTTCTATCAAAGGTACATATGTAAGGAATGGGGTACTCAGAAAGTATGCAGCATTATAATTAAAATACATAAGATTTTTTTTTCTGTTACCCATTCTGTGAATGTGCCTGAATGGCAAACTGTTGATAGCAACATAGTGGCAGAATAGTTCAAGTGGCAGAACATGTCAGCATTAGCTGAACAAGCAAGCTAAATTTGATGAAAGTTATGTGCAATGTTGCAGACAAAGACCAGTTGATGCCTTTCTGGCTCCCCATCACCTAGTCTCTTATTACTGTATTTTTTTTCACATTTGCAATTCTCTTGATTCGTGTGGGATTTCAATTGTTTATCTCTTCCATAAGAGCTTATATTGCTCACAGTCAGCTTAATAGACAAAAGTATATTTATGCAAACATCAAAATGTCATTCGAGATATTATTCAGTGATTAAAAAGGAAGTTGTAATAAGCAGTAGAAAGAATTTGCAAATGATATTTGCTGTAATTAATTATAGCTAAAATGAATCAAAGTTATTATGTAACCATATATCGAAGCTAATTTGTGTCCAGAAAGTTCCTGCAAACTGCAAGTGGAGCTGTTTGCTTTTGTACAAAGGTTGTCCCAGCCTCTAGACATTCCAAAGTGCTTTACAGCCAAATGAAATTTGTAAAATTTTATCGTTGAACTAAATTTCCAGATTTTAGTGTAATGGTTATAGAGAAATTTACCTTAGTCATCAAAACAATTCCTTGCTCTTTGCATAGTGCCATGAATCCATTGCATGATCTGTACTTATCAACAGACAAACTGTGCAATTTAAAGTGTTCTCCAAAAGGATTGCATTCAGTCAACAAAACTGTGCTGAAGCCTTGGAGTTGAGATTGAGGCGAACTTCTGGCCCAGACAAAACAGTTTTACCAAATTAGCCAGGTTGGCATACCTCACAGAATTGTTATAACACCAAAGAAAGCCATTTGGTTTCTCATGTCAGCGTTGGATCTCCTTTGGAACAACCTATCTAGTCCCACTCCCAACTTCTCCCAGTAATCCTGCACATTCATCCCTCCCTGATAACAAACCAATTCCTTCTTGATTGCATGAGTTGACTCTGCCTCCATCGTATACTTAAGTAGTGCATCCCAGATCCTAGGCACTCATTGTGTGAAAAAAGACATGTCCTTGTAAGTGGCTTATTTCAGCATATTGGATTAAGTTCTAACCATAAACCACAACTATTATTTTCAGAACAAGATTAAAAATGAAAAGTTCACAGTGAAACTATAAGGTTTATTCCCTCCTGAAATATTGCCCCAATTCCAGTCTCAGTCTGAGAAGCTTGAGAATAGTCCTTACTATCATACAAAATCTTCATCATCTCATAATGGGCAAGGATTAAAGTTTTGGATAAGTCAACAAATGAGTGAACAGCTGGTGTGACTACAGCAAACAAAAGTCGCATTTCATTGGAACCCTATGCCAAATGTACAACTGCAGTTAAAGTTTTTAGGTTTAAATTGATGAAGTGAATGATGTTCAAATACTGGCCACTTGTACCATGCACTGAACGGTCTGACTGATGAGACTCTAGAAGCCACTCTCAAAATGGCTTTGGAAACTCGCTTTTATTTGTCGGGCCCAAGATCAGTAAAGTTGCAATCAGCAGTTCTCTTACTGACATGAATGTGAAATATAGAATCGATAAATGTATTGCAAAAGAGACAGTGAATGAATGGGAATAGCAAGTTTTAATATTGAAATAAGGGCAATAATAAGAAGGGAATGCACACATAAACGTTATGCAAGTTTATTAATAACAAGTGGGCTTTAAAACAAAAAATTGTGAAGCAACAAAATCTCAATAAAATGAAATTTTAAATTAATTGAGTTAATCCAAAGATTAAAAATAAGCAGACAAAGAGTGGCAATATGAAAATGTTACGTAAAAATATGTAAGGCACAAAATGGTATGCAAAAAGTTGATTTACGAAGAAATTCCACTTGTATTACAAAAGAGATTTTGCTTTGCAAGGTTTGCTAACTCCTCATTCTCCAATAGCATGTTTATGATCAGTGCCATCTGAGATGTGCAAACATATATTACTCGGTTGCAAAGCAAAAGCATGACTGATACAGTATAAATAATCAGATTGCTTTTTATTGGAAGATTTAATATGCTATTTTTCAGATTTTGTCCAACCTGTAAAATGTGTAATATCTCAGTCTGATATATAATACCATAACAATAAAAACTGAAAAGCGTACATGAACAAATGAATAAGCTGTACTTTGATTATTAGACATCCACAGTGTATCAACATAACTTTAGAGAAAGGACCAGATGGACTTGGATTCAGTATTGTTGGAGGACATGGAAGCCCTCATGGAGATCTACCAATCTACGTTAAAACTGTGTTTGCCAAGGTAATTCTGTAATTTTCTTACTCCTACTCAACCATTGTATCAGAAGTTAGCAATAGTTGTTCATTCTTAAAGTCTTTCTTTAAAAAATGCAACAGGCCTGTACATATTTGCAATAAACAAAATCTGTTGGAGATTAATCTATATGTGAAAGTATTTCTAATATGAAACTTTTCATATCATCTCTCCTTTTGCTTTTTTGAATGAAGAGTACTAATTTAGTGTGAAATTCTTTTGGAAGGGATCAATTACAACTAGAAACAGAATAAGGATGCCCAATATTCTTTTATAGAGGATGTCAAAAAGTCTTTTGTCTTGTAAATATTAGCTTGATTTTTATTTGGTCTCTTGAACTAGAAGAACAATTGGATTGTTCAAAGTAGATTGTTCACAGTTAGTAAATTTGCAGATGACACCAAAATTGGAGGTGTAGTGGACAGTGAAGAGGATTACCTCAGGTTACACCAGGATCTGGACCAGATGGGCCAATGGGCTGAGAAGTGGCAGATGGAGTTTAAATCAGATAAATGTGAGATGCTGCATTTTCGGAAAGCGAATCTTAGCAGGACTTATATACTTAATGGTAAGGTCCTAGGTAGTGTTGCTGAACAAAGAGACCTTAGAGTGCAGGTTCATAGTTCCTTGAAAGTGGAGTCGCGGGTAGATAGGATAGTGAAGAAGGCATTTGATATGTTTTTTTTATTGGTCAGAGTATTGAGTACAGGAGTTGGGAGGTCATGTTGCAGTTGTACAGGACATTGGTTAGGCCACTGTTGGAATATTATGTGCAATTCTGGTCTCCTTCCTAATGGAAAGATGTTGTGAAACTTGAAAGGGTTCAGAAAAGATTTACAAGGATGTTGCCAGGGTTGGAGGATCTGAGCTACAGGGAGAGGCTGAAGAGGCTGGGGCTGTTTTCCCTGGAGCGTCGGAGGCTGAGGGGTGACCTTATAGAGGCTTACAAAATTATGAGGGGCATGGATAGGATAAATAGACATAGTCTTTTCCCTGTGGTCGGGGAGTCCAGAACTAGAGGGCATAGGTTTAGGGTGAGAGGGGAAAGATATAAAAGAGACCTACGGGGCAACTTTTTCACGCAGAGGGTGGTACGTGTATGGAATGAGCTGCCAGAGAATGTGGTGGAGGCTGGTACAATTGCAACATTAAAGAGGCATTTGGATGGGTATATGAATAGGAAGGGTTTGAAGGGATATGGGCCGGGTGCTGGCATGTGTGACTAGATTGCGTTGGGATATCTGGTCGGCATGGTCGAGTTAGACCAAAGGGTCTGTTTCAATGCTGTATGACTCTATGACTCTAAGTAACTTATGATTTCAATGGAGGAGACAAAATTATGCTTTGAGAAAAATATTCAGTTTAAAAGAGGATTAAATTTTTGATGATGAGTACATTTTAAAGTTCTTCAAAAGTGCAGATATTGATGAACTGTAATGTCAGTAACCATATAGCTATGACGACACAGGCTATAAAATGTAGAACCTTTCAGAGTCACCAGTTCATAGTTCAGCACAGCAAAAGAAAAACTTGTATTTGCATAGCACTTTTCAAAACCACAGGAACCCCTGAGTCCTTTACAAGTACCAAATACTTTTGAAGTGTAATAACTGTATAATGTATGAAACACTGCAGCCAATTTGCCGACAGCAAGCTGCTTCAAACAGCAAGGTGACCACAAATTTGTTTCTTGTTAGTGTTCTTTGAGAAATAAATATTCATTAGGTCAAGAGAGATTGTTTTTGTGCTCTCCTTCAAAATTGTGCCCTGGAATCTTTTAAGAGCACCCAGGTGGGCAGACAGACCTTGGTTTAACATTGCATCTGGAATCAACCTCCGAGTACCAGCCTTGGTTATCTTGTACTGAAGTCTTGGCCAAATCTTTTTGTCTTTAATTGCAAACAAAATGGCACATATATCCTGCAGCCAGTCTACTGCCTCCCTTCCTGATCTTGCTGACTTACCCAAGGAGGGAATATGTGCAAGCAGTAGGCAGGAAAATGATTGTTTTCCACTGCTATAATTGGGCTGTGCCAGATCATGAGGGAACTCGTCAAGTGATTTTCATGAAAAGTAGATGACATTGTGACCTCTCTTAAGCAAACTATTTGAACTTGGTAATGGGCCGATGGTGGTGCAGTGGTAATGTTACTGATACATTAATCCAGCTGCCCATCTAATGCTCTGGGCATGGGTTCAAATTCCATAATGGCAGCTAACGGAAATTAAGTTTATCAAGGACACTTGTGGTGTAGTCATAATGACCCTACTTCTGGTTCAGGAAGCTTGTGTTCACCTCCCCCCGCTGTTCCAGAGCTGTGTCAGAGTAACAACTCTGAAACCTGGTGGTAACTGTGGCAGCAATACTGGAACAATCTGATTTGATGCAAAGCAGTTTAGACAAACAAAATTCTGGGCAGCAATGGAAATGTAATAACTAAGCCATTGCTACCCTATCCCAGGTCCCATCTCTCCGTTTCTCCTGGTTACTTTGAAGACAGAGATCTTCTCGCTTCTCCTGCACAGACTGCAGCCACAATATTGGCTGTTGATTTGGGCCAGTAAACCTCCACTGGTGAACATTCCGGTATCTGGGTTATTAAAACTCCTATCCAATGTAAATAATGCTTCAAAGCAGGCTGGGGATGATGCTAGAACACAACATGGAATTGGTCCCATCTCCTAATTCCCACCTCTTGTGGAAAAATCTGATCCCTAAAGTGGGACAAGTCTCTGCTCATTGGCAGAACCAGAACTGAGACCAGCGCCTATAAATTAAACATTATTCGGCAGGAACAAAGGAACACAGGTGGCATTTTCTTAATTTTCTTCTTGGTTCCCTGGATTATATTACTGTCGCAAGGTCAAATATTTGATTTAAGTGGTCATTTTCCATGTCTAATTGTCGTAACATGTGTGGCAGAAACTATTTTCAAAAACTACTTGCATCAGCTAGCTCTGAGTGGTCCACAGATTGATGATGGGAACGATTCTCTGACCTACACATTTTAGCATTAACTAAGCACGACATTTGCCCATTAAATTATTGTAATATTGGAGCTACTTCAATCAAAATCAAAAAATGCAAAAACAAAAATTCTAAACCATAAAGAACTTGAATACAACTGACTTTTCTTTTGTCTTTTTGCAGGGTGCTGCAACAGATGATAGCCGGTTAAAACGAGGAGATCAAATCTTAGCTGTAAATGGGGAAAGTTTGGAAGGTGTCACTCACGAACAGGCTGTTGCGATTCTGAAACGGCAAAAAGGAACTGTAACGTTAACAGTGTTGTCGTGAATATAACAATGTGGCCATGTTTAATAATGGCATTTCTGTTCAAAATCTGCCAGAAAATAATGTCACATTGCCAAATTTAAGGATGTTATTCAACAAAGATTGATTTTTGACCTTTTTCTCCCTTTTAACTCATTATATTAATAACCAATGGTGGTATGTTAAAAGAGAGAGAACTAAATTACATCGATCACTGTGTATTGATTTTTAAACATCTTTCTAATGATCCAATCCAGCTGCAGCTTCTTGACAAATCTCACAAAGTGCTCTCATATTTAATTATTCAATGTAGCGATAGTAAATTCCTAGATCTGTAGTGCCTGAGTCTGGTTTTGGGTACATGGGGTAAATATTAGCTTTAATCATATGGGCAGTGGCTTGTTGATCAGATCACCTACCCTTTATAGAACTCATCTGATTTTCATTCCTTTAAATTTGATCTGTTATTTTGTCTGTTAAATCATTTATTTCACTGATTTGTTATTCGTTTTATATCTTGTATTTGAGTTTTTATAAGATTTTGGTTTCTAATTCATTGTAACTATAAAACAATTCTTTTTTTTTACAATGATTATCTAATTTGCACTATATAAATGTGAAAATGTCCTTGGTCCAACACAACAAAACATTTTCATTCCTAGTATAATTTATCAATGATTTGAGAAAATATCTTGCATGTCAAGCGTTAAAATTTCAAGAAAATGCTAATATCTTTGTTCTATCTGTCCATGTTTCACAAGAAAATGAACCCTTTTCCACAAGTCTTTGAAGGCAGCACTATAAATCAATCACATCATTCAAGTTTTATCTATAATCATCAGGCATAAAAAACTTCAAATGAACTCCAGGTGTGATTTTAACTGATAATGATAATATAGGTGTATAGAGAGAGAGTGAGAAGCAAACTGTGGAGTCCTCCATCTGGGAGCAAGGGTTCAAGAATTCTGATGACCATGCCTCATTTGCATTTCTCAAAACTGATTCTCGTCCAAAGTCATTGTGAGTTCCATCAACATTTCAGGTGCAAGTCAAAGTTTGTGAGAAATATTATGGTCCTGGTGAATAAGGTAAATAAGGGATGCAAATTGTCCATATTGGAGGAGCTCAGGGAATTGAAGACCCAAGTTAGCCTTTTAAAAGTAGAAAAAGTTGTACCTAACAGCATCCCCAGAATTGTGCCCAAAAGGCATGTAGCCCATTGTTAGACCTACGGTTATAAAGGCTTGCATGTTGTGATGTGCCTTTCAGTCTCAATTTGTGAAATTTACAATGAAATGTTTGAAACAAAGAGCTCACTGTGCAGAAATCATGTGTTCAGGCATGTACTCCATTGTGACATGATCCAGCATTTTTTTAAAAAAAGACTTAAGACAGACGTTGAGATAAAATGTGAGTTACACTTATTCAAACCATACCTGCCTACGTTACACTACATCGTAGTCTGTTGTGTGCATGTAAGTCATTCTTTGTAATTTGTCACAATGCTATATGTTTCAAAGCAGTGATTTAAAAAGCAAGGTGAAATAAAATTTATCACTACCAGTCATTCCATTCAGCTACATGTGTCGCTGTACTAGAATGATTTCTTTGAAAATAAACATAGCAGAATAAAGCTAAATTTCCTGAGAGTTCAATAGTTCTTTGTGGTGGTGAACAGTAGCCTCTTGTTCTCATTCTATTGTGTATCTCATGTTTGGCCTGAAAATACTTTACATATTTACTTAAATGTTTAATTCTGAACCTTTGAGAAATGTGATAAAAATCTAAGAGAAAGAGTAATTTAGTTAATGCAATAATTGTTTCTTGGTGAACTGTACTTTGTGTTTCATTTCATATCAATGCAAATTATATTAATTACTTTACTGTGGAAAGTTAAATAAATTTGTATGAATGTGAATTAAGATCCTAAAGTAAATTAAAATGGAACTTGTTCAATTTAGAACATTTTAAGATATTAATAATGCTCATGTTTTCAGTTTATTTTATTTCACCCCACTCCAACTTCACCCCTGCTGACTGTTGCTACACTATCATTCTATGATTCCAGCAGATCTTTTGAATTATTACTCTTTGCATGTGAGGCAAGTATTACCGCAGTGCTCAATGATCTAAATTGGCTCCACTTTCAACTATGCTGCCATTTTAAAGGTCTCATCCTTGCTTTGAAATCCCTTGATTCCCTTGTCCGGATCTATCTTTACAATCTCCAAAACTACACTCTTCAAAACCTTTGTGCTGCTCCAACTCTCACCTTTTTCCATAGCCAATTTTAATTACTCAACTTTTACCAGTCATATCATCAACTGTTGAAGACCTAAGCTCTGGAATTCCCTCTTTAAACTTCTCTGCCTTACTACCTCTCTTTCTTAGTTTAAGGCAGTCCTTATGTCAATCTTTAATCCCAGTTAATTGTAATTAACTGGACAACTCAGATCCCAGAGTGAATCCTGGCTTTTGTAATTTGGTTCTGATGGTCATCAGTCACTGAAAATATTCACAAGCGGTTGCCAAAATATGTTTAATAAAAGAACATGAAAATGTATTATAAAAGGAAAAAAATACTACTTTATATTTATACAAGAGCAGAAATAAAGATTTCACAATTTTATTCTCAACAAAAACCTTACAGATACTCAAACCTCAGTGAAGGATCACCCTGCTTCTAATTCAAAGTTTCGTGTTCAGTTGCACAACTACATTTGGTTCTTTTCAAGCAAATTTCAAAATTCAAACTTTGGAACAGCATGGTGGCTCAATGGTTAGCACTGCTGCCTCACAGCACCAGGGCCTGGATTCAATTCCAGCCTCAGGCGATTGTCTGCCTGGGGTTAGTACATTCTCCCCATGTCTGTGTGGGTTTCCTCCAGGTGCTCCGGTTTCCACCCACAATCCAAAAATGTGCAAGTTAGGCGGATTGACCATGCTAAATTGCCCATAGCATCTAGAGATGTGCAGGGTAGGTGGATTAACCATGGGGAATGCAGGGTGACAAGGATAGAGAAGGGGAAGTGTGTCTGGGTGAGATGCTTTTCAGAGGGTCAATGTGAACTTGATGAGCCAAATAGCCTGCTTCCACACTAGGGGTTCTCTGATTCAATGATATCTGCTTTAGTTAATGTCTCTTCATGCAACCTTAAAACATAAAAGTACTAACACATTTCTTTAACTCTTTTTCAAAATCTTCTGTTTCTGGAATTTTCCCTTACTGACACTTTCCCTTACTGACATTAACCACTTAAGTCTTCTTTGCAGCCCAAACAGCTTTGGAGATTGTTGAGCTAACAGGATTTGCTGTGATTGATCTGTATTCTCCAACAGAAACCTTAACATTGCCAAATCTTCTGAGTGGTTTCTCTTTTCTAAAAGGAAGCTGTTTCTGTCTCCATCTCCCTATCATGAGACATCTTGTTGTTAGTCACAGCCCAATTTTTTTCTTTCATCTATCTTTGGTTTTGTAAAATGTATTTACATCAACCATTATTTTTAGACCCTCATTAAAATCCATATAAACACGTTTCCACCCATTCTGCTCCTGCTGTCAGAACGAGTACAAGGAAAGCAATGGGAATAGGCAACTGTAGCAATCAGCATATAATGTCCTTGTTGCTTCAAGGACCTAGATGTGGTGATGAAATATATTCCCCTCTAAGACATCAATAAATGTAAGGCAAATAGAGAACAGAAATCATGTAGTCAGACTCTGAAATTGTGGAATTTAACATCAAACCCTAGAGGCTATAAAGTGCCTAGAGCAGAAAATGATGTGTTGTTCCTCAAGTTTGTGTTATGCTTCATTGGAGTATTGTAACAGATCCAGGACAAAATGTTAGCATTGAGAGTAAGGTGGCTTAATGAAATGGCAAGCAACTTGACAGGTCAGAATCATTGCTATGGACAGAGCAGAGGTGTTCCACAAAGCGGTCACCCAGTCTGCATTTGGTCTGTGTCTACCAATATAAAGGACACTGCTATGTGAGCTGTGAATGCAGTCGACTACAGTGAAAGAAGTACAAGTAAAATTCTGGTTGACCTGGAATGTGTGTTTGAGGTCTTGAACAGTAAAGAGGTGAATCAACAAGTGGAGTTAATTGGCAGTTAATCCATAAAACTAAACCTTTTTCCTTCCACCCTTATAAATTTGAAAGGGTTAGAAAATGAGAGTGAAAGGAAGGCAAGAACCAAGATAAGGAATGGATAGCTGGGCATGCCCCAAAAGTCTCCTCAGATCAGAAGGGATAGTACTGAGGTTAGAGATGAGAATCAGAAGCCAAGTGTTAAAGGTTAGGATTTAGTTATACAGGGCAATAGTGAAACCATATTTGAATACTGTGTGTAGTTTTGGTCCCCTTATTTAAGGAATTATCCAAGTGATGTGAAGACAAGTCAGTGGAGGTTGACTGGATTCATACCTGGACTAAGTGATTTATTTATCAGGAAAGGTTGGAAGGATTGGGCTTGTTTCCACTGGAGTTTAGAAGAGTGAAGGGTGACTTGATTGAAGTGTAAAAGATCCTGAATAGTCTGTCAAAGTAGACAAAAAAAGGGATGTTTCCTCTTGTGGGGGTGAGTCCAGAATGAGGGAAGGGGTACTGTTTAAAATTAGGAGTTATCCTTTTCGGAAAGAGATGAGGTGAACTTTTTTTTCTCTCAGAGGCTTGTTTGACTTTGAGAGTCAGAGTTAGGGCAATTAAGTATTTATAAGACTGAAGTACATAGATTATTGTAAGGCAACATAATCACAGGCTAGCAGGAATAGATTGGAATGTGGACTTTGAAACGCAAGCAGATCAACCATGATCTTATTGAGTGGCGGATGGGGTTTCAAGGGGCCTCAGCAACCTGATCCCAACTCCTAGTTCATATGTTTGTATCTAAATACCTGTTTTGATAAAATTTTAATTGGAAATGCAATCATTTTGAGGTGAGATTTAAACACCTCTCAAAGTTTAGGCACAGTTCCAGGTGCTTTTTGAATGTAAATTTCAAATAATTGTTGAATGTTTGAGGGGTACAGAGCCCCCATGTTTAGAATGCTGCAGACCCAACTAAGGAAGGGAAGAAAGGTCCTGTTTGGACCTTTGTGCATTCTCTTCCTCAGCAATCCATTCTAATCCCTCTCCTTTTCCTCTCCAAATACATGTGACATGACAAAGAAGGCAGAAGATCAGTCAGGTCACACTGTTAACACTTCACATCTGTCATCAGTCACCTTCCTCCTGCCAAGCTCCAACCTGGAAATATTTAAGTGGCCTTAGAAAATAAGTCAGTGAAAAATTGATGAGGAAGAGTGATTTGAGTGATTGGAGACATATCACCTGGGCAAATAGGCCTGAAGGCCCAGGTCTTATTTATGCTGTCTTTAAAGAAAGGATATTTGCTGAGCATTAGTGATATGTAAATGACCAAGGACAGAAAACCCCAGTGCCTTCAAGTTTGCAGAAAAGCAGTGTTACATCATTCTGTGCTGGTGCATATTTTTGATGTTGTGCAATTTATCTTTTCTTTAAAAGCAGATCTGCTGTACTGTAAGGAAATTGCATTGTGGCAGTAGATTGCTGCTGTGCCACTGATTTGTGAGAAAGCACATCTAAAAGTATCAATTTAACCCTGACAGATGGGTTCTCTGTAACTACTTACCAAGACCTTTGAAGCTCGAAAATACTGCATAGGCTATTCTGTTGTGCTGGGTTCCTATGACAGCGGTCTGAGAATTCATGGCAGAAATCTTTGGGCTTCTGCTGTAATCAACCTGCATCTGCCACATGCTTCAGAGGGGGCTATAGACCAACAACAGTCTCTTAAATATGCAAAGGTGAAAAGCCAGGAGCCCTGCTGCAGAAGGTATAACGATGAATGTCAAAGGATGGTATTAATAGCAAAAACAAAGAAATTATCTAAAGTCCGCAGCAAATGTTTTTGTTTTTATAAACAACTGGGCTATTTCACTAACTAACAATAGGTTTTATACTGGCACGATTTGTGTCATATATTAATAGGGTTGTAATGATACAAAATGGGGCTGACTGTGTCATTGTGGCATTAGGCCCTATTTTAAAGTTCCTGTTCATTCCAGTCTCAGGTAAAAGTAACGTCGTAAAATTAGGTGGCTAAGCAAAAATAAGACTGACCTACCCAGGTGATAAAACCCAATATCCTTTCCAGGGAGTATCTAGATGTGATGTAATCTAATGCTTACTGTCTCATCTGCCTGAAGTACGATTCGGATATAACTACCTTTATCTTAATCTATTACTCCTGTCAAAAGTAGCAGATTAAATTACATTAATTAAATGAGAATTGTGTGTGTTGAGGGAGATGATTTATGGTTATTTCCATTGGCTAGATGCTTGGTATGTATTTAGAAGAATGCCAACAGTATGGGTTCAGTTTGCATTCCAACTGAGGTAGTCTTGGGAGCTGCCTCTTTGTGCTGCTGCTGCGAGTGAATGGCAAACCACCTCTGACAAAAGAAAACTGCCAAGAAACCAGCCTATGATAAATATCAGCAGAAACTGATCTACAGACCTGCCTTTTGACAGAGCTCGCATGAATGACAATAAAAACAACTGGATAAATATATAGTTAAGTATACTATCAAAGACCAAAGGCTGGAAACACAAACTCTCGAAACATACAAGCTATAGTTCCTAATTAAATTTATTTTCTGTAAATCTGTTACCTTTGAAAAAGTAATCTTCCACATTGCTTTTCTTCTTACACTTAATGTTGGTAATTTTTAACTTGCTTTTCGAGTTTTGAATTCATCTCTAATTCTCAACAGCCAGCAATTTGCATTAATTTTGCTAATCGCTTTTAAATTCTTGGAAAATTCAACTGGAGTATCTGCCTCCTTTCTTGACCAAAAATAATTAATTTGCTTCACACTTCGTAAAAGTGCATTCATAGCCTTGAAAATTCAGTTGTCCCAGTGAGTTTAATGGTGTGTTGGATTAAAGCTTGGATTTCCTATCCTCTAAATTTTCTTGGAATTCAGAATGGTATGAAGGAATGAAACATTCCTGTGACACTATCTGAAATGAGTCAGATGATTTAAAATATTCTGGATTTTAAGTGAATCTGTGCAAATGTGTGAGAAGCACTACTGCTATGGTAAGAGTAGTGTAACTTCAGTAGCTGTACTGACATGACAAACCTTGAATTCATATCAGCAACCTAATGGAGATGCCTGGCTCCCAACCACATGATTCTCTGCAGTGGCAACTGTATAGTGCTAGCACACAGTAATAGGAGAATGAAGCAGTGAGTAGACAGTGGTACACGCCATGGCAGAGCATTGAAGATCATTCATCTTTTTTATCGCATTGGAGTCAAGTTCATTTGAGCCACCTGCAGGTGCTGACCTCCATGCCACCTCATCAGTCAGAATGGCCAGTCATTGCCATCACAAGAAAAACAACCTCCTTGTTTCCAAGACAAACTTCAGTATAATCTCAAGGGAAGCATCGTTAAAGCTGAGTGCCACTTTTTGCCTCTGGAGGAATGTGGGAATGATGAGCAGAAGTTGAGCGGTTGCAGAGGGTGAAGTGCTAACTAGGTACTTCCAAAATTTGGTGCCCAAATATTAGAGCCTGGAAGATCCTGGTGGGCTTCCAAACTTCCTGGCCATAAAATTTGGCTTTGTACTTAATGTTGGTAACACACACACATATATATATATGTATATGTGTGTGTGTGTGTGGATTAGGAAAATAGGAGAAAATTAAGACTGTGTTGCAAAGAATTTACAATGTGACTTTTTGGACTGCATGGTCAGAATAACTGGAAATTTTCTGCTGTTTAGTAAAAGCCTGGGACCAAAGCTTTTAAAAGAAATATAGGAGGTTGCTTAAAAAAAACAGACTGAGTTTTGCAAGGGGCCTAGTACTGTAGGTTGCCTAGAAACTGCCTCTGACATGTGTTTTTTCCCAAAAGCTTGAAGGTTGTTCAGCTATGCATGAGCTTGCAAGGAAGCAAAGTTACCTCAGTAACAATGTAACTCTTGAAAATCAATTGAAGAAATACCTCAATGAAGTGTTTCCTGGGAATCAGAGGAAGTTCCAGGAAGTAATATCTCTGATTTCCTAATAATCTCTGAAATCTGAACCTCAACCATGAGACCTAAATCAAACTGACCTGTTACCTAAAGTCAGAGTCATCGATTAAATCCATCATGGCTGACAGAATTATGATTTTGTTAACAAGAAACCAAAGGATTTGTGAGAAAGTCGCCTCATCCTACCCTTTTGGTTTGGACTCTTAACAGGTTTTTCTCATTGCTTCCAATTAGTAATTATTCTGCAGAGCTGTGTGTTCACCCTATCTATGTCTATGAATGTTAAGATTAAGGGAAATATAAATTAATTGTTATAGTAGCTAAATTGATAACTAGTTTGACAATGCGTTTAAAGCATAAGTTTGTTTCCAATGCCTGGGTTATTTTTGTGTGAACTGGAGAAATCTAATGCAAATCTACTTTTAAATAACTGTAAATTATATTTTATTCATCCACAGGATGAGGGATCACTGGCTAGGCCAGCATTTACAGCCCAATGCTAGCTGACATTTTCTTCAGGAAGTATCACCTTGATCAATAACAGTGATGAAATTTGAAGTTCCCCACCCAGAGTATATTCTGTGCCTTTTCCATCCTTAGTGCTTCATCAGTATTGTGACGATGCTGCTCCTCTAACAAGGTGATGCTGTCCTTGTTTTTTTTCAGAGAGACCATAAAAGACACAGACTCCAAAATGTTTGGATTTGGAAGGATCTTGGGGTCAGTTTGATTATAGTTAACAGATACTACCTCAGTAAAAAAAATGCTTTCAAGCTTTAAAAAATCTTGTACAATGTAAGGGGAGTGGCCAGTTCTCCCAGCTCAGCTTTTCTCTGGTTTGGTCTGGCTATAGACTGAAAGCAGTCAGGCAGTTGTAAAAGCTTCCGAACCCAAAGAAGCAGGTCCATGTTGATCTTCCTCTGTCTCTGACTTCTCTCTGTAAATCCTTTTGATTTTACCTTTTGTGCCAAAAGGTGTTTATGGGGATTGTTGAAAGTATTGGGAACAGCATCATTAAGTTGGGACTATCTGTTGAGTTTTCAAATAAATTGTTATTCTGTATTTTTTTTCTTTTGTTTGTGTTTCATTAAGTAATCTTGTAAATAAATTCTGTTTTGTTTAAAACTTAGTGAGTTGACCAGCAGAATCTATCCTGGAATATCCACTATACTCCTACTTAAAACAACTAGCAAAGTTAGGGTGTGGGCTATTTTCTTGAAATATTTTGAGGGGTCTGGCCTGATCCATAACAGTATATGGTGTTCAACATGGCGCGTGTTGATTTATTAGTAGAGGAAGGACAATAGGTGGTAATCATTAAGCAAATTCTCTTTCCCATGTTTGTTCTGTTGGCCTGAGAATTCATTGGGTCTGAATTCAATGCTCCTGATGACCATGCTTCCATGTATGTGGGTCCATCTTGAAAATGAGACAGGAAATACTCAGGGGTGGTGTTGAAGGAGTCAGGGCCATTAGCTAAAATGTCTAATTTGGTGAGTAAGGCTAGTGCTTGAATAGCCTGTGGAACAGCTGTTGTAATGTTGACACTAGTCAACATGTTAGTATGCAGGATTTTGTAAACGTAGTTGACTGAGTAGGATGTGCCTTTGTTATTTCATGTGCCTAGGTTATTGTCAGGCAATCTCCAATCTTACCCTCATGACTGACAGAAATAACTCCACAGAGACCAGTCACCCTTTATTTAAATATGGAGAACCCTTGACACTGATCCAGCTCTCTCAGAGCCAGGTCTCAGAGTGACAGGATTTCTGGCACTCCAGTTCTTATTGGTCAGCCAGATTAACAGCCCCAATTAGGGAATTTATATTCTATTAAGCCACCTGGGCTGACCTTGTTACTGACAATGCAACATCAACATGGTAGACAAGTTAAATCCTCCTGAATTACTGTGGGACCAATATGTGCAATAACTAAAATGAGGTTGTACTTTCCATGTTTACGCTGCTGCAAGAAGGTGGGAGTTCTGCTTACTGCATCTTAAGGGTAGGGGTGGGTGCCTTACGTCTCTGGTTCAGCTTCTGTTCTTTCCCTTCATGTTCCATAAGATTAATGCACAAAAGAGTTCCCATGCAAAGAGCATTATATATTCCTTACTGAAGAAAGGGAGCAAGTTTTATTTTATTATTCACTCATTGTACATGGACATCCCTGGCTTCAGCACTTAATGGCAATGCCTACTTGGCCTGGAGAAGGTGATGGTGAGCTCCTGGCAAGTGGTGGTGAGTAACACAGTAAAACAATTGGCGGGAACAAACAAAGACAAATTTGAAATGAGCAGAACAATAAGGTTTCTTGAATCCTTAAAATATTTGTGTTTGGATTTATAAATTTACCCTTTGCCCAATACCTTGTAATTGTGAAAACTTATGGTCAAACTATTCTTGAAACTTCTGAGGAGACAAAGTGAGTTAAGATTTCAAGTCTTACAGCTAATGGTAAGGTCCTAGGGAGTGGTGCTGAACAAAGAGACCTTGAAAGTGGAGTCGCAGGGAGATAGGATAGTTAAGAAGGTGTTTGGTATGCTTTCCTTTCTTGGTCAGAGTATTGAGTACAGGAGTTGGGAGGTCATGTTGCAGCTGTACAGGACATTGGTTAGGCCACTGTTGGAATATTGCGTGCAATTCTGGTCTCCTTCCTATTGGAAAGATGTTGTGAAACTTGCAAGGATTCAGAAAAGATTTACATGGATGTTGCCAGTGTTGGAGGATTTGATCTATAGGGAGAGGCTGAGGGGTGATCTTACAGAGGTTTACAAAACTATAAGGAGCATGGATAGGGTAAATAGACAAAGTTTTTTCCCTGGGGTTGGGGAGTCCAGAACTAGAGGGCATAGGTTAAGGGTGAGAGGGGAAAGATATAAAAGAGACTTAAGGGGCAACATTTTCATGCAGAGGGTGGTACGTGTATGGAATGAGCTGTCAGAGGATGTGGTGGAGGCTGGTACAATTGCAACATTTAAGAGGCATTTGGATGGGTATATGAATAGGAAAGGTTTGGAGGGATATGGGCCGGGTGCTGGCAGGTGGGACTAGATTGGGTGGCATATCTGGTCGGCATGGACGGGTTGGGCCGAAGGGTCTGTTTCCATGCTGTACATCTCTATGACTCTATAAGTCGGTGGCCACTCCTCAGAACTCGTGTGCTTGGAGGTCACAGCATGTTAATCTGATGAAGAGTCATCTAGACCCAAAACATTAGCTTGATTTCTCTCCATGGATGCTCCCTGACCGGCTGTGTTCTCTAGCATTTTAGTTTTCAGTTGGGAAAAAGAGAAGTGGGTGGAAAGAATAAATAAGAAGGATGTGATAGAATGGAAAGCAGGGAATACAAGGTGACAAACAGACAATGATGCAAACAAATGATGGTAATGGTACAAATAAAGAAAGAAACATTGTGCCCATACAATGTCTAAATGGATGGAGAAGCATCACCATATCTTTCCCATAAAAGGGAGAATGGTTATGAGCTGAGATCATTGAACATTGACTCTGGAAGGTTGCAAAATGCCTAATCAAAAGATGAGTTGCTGTTCTTTGAGTTTACCTTGACTCCAAAACCCAAGTCGTAGTATTATTTGCTGTTTTAATTTTTGACATGGCTATAATACACCAATTGCTTGTCATTTCTCATACTGTCAGAATAAAATTTAATCCACCAGAATCTTTTAACATTGTACATTAATTTTTCAAATACAATTTTCATTTGCAATCAGGGGAGCTCACTACCATAGCTACAGAAAAGAACAGGATAACAAATTGGCATCCATTGCAAATCAAATACAATTATTGTCATGGACATGAGTCTAAATTTCTATCTTGAAATATTGCATAGCAGGTTTCTAACTTCAAAAGGAGAGGAAGGTGAAGTCACTTTCAGTTGTGATCATGCACCCTCTAGTGGCGGGTTCAGAACAGTTCTGGTAAATATAAAGGAGCTCACAGCCTGCTCAGATATCCAATTGACAAGCTGAAACCAGTTTCCTCATTTACCCTCCCCTCCCCTCCCCACCCCACCTTACCCCAGTTCCAACCTTCCGGCTCAACACCATCCTCATGACCTGTCCTACCTGTCAATCATCCTTCCCACCTATCCGCTCCACCCTCCTCTCCGACTTATCACCTTTATCCCCACCTCCTTCCACCTATTGCACTCTCAGCTACCTTGTCCTCAGCCCCAACGCCCACCCATTTATCTCTCCACCCCTGAAGCTCCCAGCATCATTCCTGATGAAGGGCTTTTGCCCAAAACATCGATTTTCCTGCTCATCGGATGCTGCCTGACCTGCTGTGCTTTTCCAGCACCATTCTAATCTTGAAGCTGAGACCAATGGCTTCCCCAGAGTTCAGTTCTTGACTCGACTGTGTTGAAGGAGATTGTTTGATTTTTATTTTTGTAAACAATCTCAGACTGCTCTCTCATGTTTCTGAGTAACCAATTGCAAGTGGTGGATAGAAGGCCACTTATCAATAGGTCACCTGCATGCCTCTCATCAGGGAAAGATAATGTTCTGAATCTGTATATAATAGTATATTTTAAAAAATCAAATATAACTATTCATTATGTGTAACACACAGATTCACTGAAAAATGTGTTCAAGTTATACTAAAAGATCCACCTCATTAGAATTTCTTCACATTGTGTCCCCTTTCTATGTTTATATTCAAAAATAAAATGTTTTGTATATCTGATAAATCTGATGTAAATAGATCTTCTGAAAAGCATTTTCTGGACAGTGCTACATTGCAGTTATAATTATCTTCGGTGATTCATCAGTGCACATCTCACACATATTTTCATAGGCATTGGAATGTTCCCTGGATCTGTTTCAACAAGAAAGGTTAAACAATCATGAATATGCGACTTTTCTTAAAATCACTGGTATTATTCGACATTACTGTGTAAAATAATCAGACTTTATGCCTCATCAAATGATGATGGACAATTAACTGATGATTTGAAGGTTTAGTAAAGAAAATTATGAAATAAATTCATTTAAGTAGTTAAGGTGTTATAATCAGCCAAGTTTACAATTTTAGTTTGATAACCCCTGCTGAAATTCAGATATGCGTGCATGTGTTAAGCACACTACTTGCATTCCAACATCTGTCACGGTATCATTGCACTTAGTGAGAGGAGATAGAGTCAGGGAGATGTACAGCATGGAAACAGACTCTTCGGTCCAACCCATCCATGCCGACCAGACATCCCAACCCAATCTAGTCCATCCTGCCAGCACCCGGCCCATATCCCTCCAAACCCTTCCTACTCAGACACCCATCCAAATACCTCTTAAGTGTTGCAATTGTACCAGTCTCCACCATTTCCTCTGGCAGCTCATTCCATGCATGTACCACCCTCTGAAAACGTTGCCCCTTAGGTCTCTTTTATATCTTTCCCCTCTCACCCTAAACCTATGCCCTCTAGTTCTGGACTCCCTGACCCCAGGGAAAAGACTTTGCCTTTTTAGCATATCCATGCCCCTCATAATTTTGTAAAACTCTATAAGGTCACCCCTCAACCTCTGACGCTCCAGGGAAAACAGCCCCAGCCTGTTCAGCCTCTCTCTATAGCTCAAATCCTCCAACCCTGGCAACATCCTTGTAAATCTTTTTTGAACCCTTTCAAATTTCACAACATCTTTCCGATAGTAAGGAGACCAGAATTGCACAGTAATCCAACAGTAGCCTTACCAATGTCCTGTACAGCCGCAACATGACCTCCCAACTCCTGTACTCAATGCAATGACCAATAAAGGAAAGCATACCAAACACCTTCTTCATTACCCTACCTACCTGCGACTCCACTTTCAAGGAGCTATGAACCTGCACTCCAAGGTCTCTTTGTTCAGCAACACTCCCTAGGACCTTACCATTAAGTGTATAAGTCCTGCTAAGATTTGCTTTCCCTAAATGCAGCACCTCGCATTTATCTGAATTAAAATCCATCTGCCACTTCTCACCCCATTGGCCCATCTATTCCAGATCCTGTTGTAATCTGAGGTAACCCTCTTCGCTGTCCACTACACCTCCAATTTTGGTGTCATCTGCAAACTTACTAACTGTACCTCTTATGCACGCATCCAAACCATTTGTGTAAATGACAAAAAGTAGAGGACCCAGCACAAATCCTTGTGGCACTCCACTGGTCACAGGCCTCCAGTCTGAAAAACAACCCTCCACCACCACTACCCTCTGTCTTCTACCTTTGAGCCAAATGGCTAGTTCTCTCTATATTCCATGAGATCTAACCTTGCTAATCAGTCTCCCATGGGGAACCTTGTTGAAAGCCTTACTGAAGTCCATATAGATCACATCTACCGCTCTGCCCTCATCAATCTCTTTGTTACTTCCTCAAAAAACTCAATCAAGATTGTGAGACATGATTTCCTATGCACAAAGCCATGTTGACTATCCCTAATCAGTCCTTGCCTTTCCAAATAAATGTACATCCTGTCCCTCAGGATTCCCTCCAACAACTTGCCCACCACCGACGTCAGGCTTGCTGGTCTATAGTTCCCTGGCTTGTCTTTACCACCCTTCTTAAACAGTGACACCACGTTAGCCAACCTCTAGTCTTCTGGCACCTCACCTGTGACTATCAATGATACAAATATCTCAGCAAGAGGTCCAGCAATCACTTCACTAGCTTCCCACAAAGGGGAACGGGAAAATGAAACTATAAAATCAAAATAGAGTTTTGAGTGTGTGAACAACCCCCTTTACCATTCTACAGATAGTTTAATTCTCCATCTTTTTGATTCTTCCATGGAATGTTGATGTCACTGGCAAGCAAAGTATTTGTTGCCCATCTTTAATTCTCTTTGAACTGAGTGGTTTGCTAGGCTATTTTGGAGGATGGTTAAGAGTCAATCACTTTGCTGTGGATCTGGAGTCACATGTAGGTCAGAACAGGTATGGATGCCATATTTCCTTCCCAAAAGGACTTCAATCAATAAACTATAAACTGATTATAGTTAAATGACCTACATTAATAAATATTGAATTGAAAACTATGAGTAATTAAATTTAAATTTCACTAACTGCTATAGTGTGATTTGAACCCATGTTCCCTCAGCATTAATAGAGGCCTTGGAATTATAACTCCGGTGACATTATCACTACATGATTACCTCCCATTAAATTAAATGATATGAAGAAATTGAAGCTACATTTTAAACATTACATGTGTACAAATGGAATGCAATAATTAATTCAAAAGTTATCTCCTTATTGTTAAGTTTTCAGACCTGGTATTCTGAAAAAAAAATTATGTACTTCATCCTGATTCTGGATTTCCAAAGAACTATTTAAAATAATCCTCTTACTAAATGTAAAATAAACTCATTTGGAAATGTAAAATGCTCTTTCAAACCCTTGCTTATTTTGAGATTCAATCATGAATTTCTCAGTTTGCTTTTTTATTCTTCACATTTTTGTCCTTGCAACTTGATTTTCTTGAATTGCACCAAAGCCAACAACATGACTATATTGCTGCTGTTAACTCTCAAATTTGGCACCAGCAACAATACCACTTTAAGTTATATTCCCACTGCATCTATTGCCTAGGAAGTGCCGGCAGGACATAGTTGAGTTTATTTAAAAAGAACATTGATCTAGTGAGTCATTTAAATTTCAAAAGTTCTAATCAGCACCCATCAACTATATTCTACTCTTCTGAAATTTCACAGACTGTCAAAAGTCAAGAGCATGTTAATATTTATGTACAAATCCACATAGATCTTCCTTTAACTACAGCAAAGTGCATGATACCACAGTTTGGCACAGCTGCCTTCTCATACCACTGTCTCTGATGCCTGTTTATATTCCAGTTCCAGAACTGGCAATTTACTCCTGATTTTGGTACCCCCAAAATCAGGAGTAAATTGCCAGTTCTGGAACTGGGAGGTGGGGAGTGCATTTTCTTTAAACAAATTAAATTTTGGAAGAGGGAAACAATTATCCTTACACTGGTTGCTGAACCATATTTCTCCCATGCTTGGTTCAAATAATAATTGTGAATGCAAAAGCTTTTTTTTAGCCATTCATATACATGCAAAAATCAATTAATTCAAGGTCTGGTCAGCTCCATTGAAGAAAAAGTGAAATAAATTCTTTGTAATTATAATGGCCTGCAAGTGATAATGCTAAGGAGCACATTGAGTACTATCGAAAATGTTGACAAGATCCAAAGGCAGAAGAACAACTCTGAATCTCATAGAAGTAAGACCTATTATTTAGGTCTCCCTCATAGTCTCAGTAACAATGCCAACCATTCCAATGTAACTTGTATCTAATTTCTATCATGCAATGAACTACATCTTATTTAAGATAACAGCCTCTCCTTGTTAGACCAGATGGTACTTGAATGGCCCTGGCTACTCTGCTAATGACTAAATAAAATATTATAAACATTACATTGCTGATATTCAGAGCATTAAGAAAAATATTAACTCATGAGTCACCTCACAGCGCCTTTTAAAGTCAGGGTTTCAGAGATCTGTTTTCCATTAATATTTATGTAGTCAGCTTCTGCTGCTGGTGATTCCAGTTGATTACTCTCCCTGAGCAAAAAGAAAAATATTGAAGCAAAATTACATTTTAATGATGAAATTCCACGATTATGTTATCAATACAACCTGTTTATTCATTTGGCTTTGCTCTCTACAGGTTAGAGTCTAGTGCTGGAAAAGCACAGCCGGACAGGCAGCATCTGAGGAGCAAGAGAATCGACATTGATTCTCCTGCTCCTCGGATGCTGCCTGACCGGCTCTGCTTTTCCAGCACCAGACTCTCGACTCCAATCTCCAGCATCTGCAGTCCTTACTTTCTCCCAGTTTACTCTCTACAGGATGATCCCTGGTTAAATATTAATATCACATTCCAGCTCCACTGGAAATAAGTTCAACATTCGGGTCATTAAGTACTAGTTTACTTTGCAGCTTATGCTAATGGAGTTTTTGACAATGTACATCAAATATTTAGAAATGTAACAGTGAAAAATTTAATCTTAGTGATGGTTAGTCAGCATCTAGCAAGTTTATGCATCTGTACAGATTCTGCAATGTTTTCTTTTGATTAGCACCAAAGAATTATTATGTTACAATATTTTGTGAGGGAGTCAACTACTCCTTGTTTGGGTCTGAACTTTCCAGTGTCTTTGCAAACTATCATTCCATCTCCAACCTTCCTTTCCTCACCAAAGTCCTTACATGTTGTTGCTTTCCAAATCTAGAGTCATCCTGCACATAAATAGTCTCTTCAGTTCAACCAGTCCATGCCGATCTTAATCCCAAACTGAACTAGTCCCACCTGCCTGCACTTGGCCCATATCTCTCCAAACATTTCTTATTTATGTACTCACCCAAATGTCTTTTAAATATTGTAACTGCACCCGTATCCACCACTTCCTTCATTCTAAACACAAACCAACCTCTGTAAAAAGGTTGCCCCATGACCTTAAAAATGTGTCCCCCACCACCCCCACCCCCCCCACCACCCCCCCCCCCACCTACTTGAAACACCCCACTAAATGGAAAAGATACCTGTCATTCACCTTATCTGTTCCCTTCATGATTTTAAAAACCACTATAAGGTCACCCTTCAACCTCCTAAAGCCTGTAACTCAAACAATTCATTCCCAACAACATCCTTGTAGATCTTTTCTGAACCCTTTCCAGCTTACTAATATCCTTCCTGTTACGGAGTGACCGTAATTGGGAGCAGTACTCCAGAAAGGTCTCACCAACATCCTGTACAACTCAACATGGCATCCCAACTTCTATCCTAAAAGGTCTGAGCAAAGAAGGCAGGTGTGCTAAACACCTTCTTAACCATCCAGTCTGCATGTGATGCTAACTTCAAACAATTAGGTCTCTCTGTTCTACAATACTAGCCAAGGCTCTACTTTTAATTGTTTGTCTTACAAAATGCAATACCTCACATTTACCCAAACTAAACTCCATCTGCCCATTGATCCAACTGATCCAGATCTCTTGTAATCTGAGCTAAGCTTAGGCACTGTCCACTATACCACCAATTTTGCCGTCGTCTACAAACTTGTGTCAGTCTTTCACAGAACTCCATGTTTGAATCTCTTCAATCAGGTGTCTGTTCCTGCCACAGTATCAAAGTCACAAATGGCATTTATCTTTCATCATCCTTATGATCTGTCGGCAGCTTTTGAGACAGTTGGTCACAGAATCCTCTGATATCTCTCCGTGATATCTCGCTGGATAGCTCTGCATTTCCTTGGTTCTGTTCTTTTCTACCTAACTGTAGACAAAGTAGCATCTGTATCTACTTCTCTTCCTGCTTCTGCACTTCTGCCTCTAGTATTATCCAAACATATATCTTTCCTCCCTTCCTATTGCTCATTTGTATGCCACATCTTGGTAACATCATATGAAAACACATCAGTTTACATCCGTAAGTATCCCTGCCACCTGGGATTGCTATCTCTTGATTTGACTATTCAAAGGCACTGTTCATTCAAACACCCATAATTGAAAGGCAAGCAAATATTTGCCACGTGCATTCTAATTTGTCCTGAACCTCATTCATCTGTTACAAGGAGCGCCTCCTCAATATGTAACACCTTAATTTTTAACCTCTTATCCTGTTTTCAAATCTTCCTGTGGCCTCATCCCTAACTATCTCTGCAAAGGTGTCCAAAGATATACAGGTCAGGTGGATTGGCCAAGCTGAAATTGTCTGCAGTGCTCAGACACGTGTAGGCTAGGTGGATTAGCCATGTGGGGGCAGGGAATGTAATAGTTGGCTGATTCTGGGTGGGATACTCTTCAGAGGGTTGTTATGGCCTCCTTCAGCACTGTAGAGGTTCTGTGATTCTATGAAGCTCTTTCAAATGTCAAGGCTCTGATCTGTGTTCCTTTAATAATGGCCTCTTAAGTATTCCAATTTTAATGACTACACCATTGATGATTGTTCCATCAGCTACCTTAACTAAAAGCTCTCTAATCCTCTCCCTAAAGATCTCCACCTCTAAGCTCACTTTCAATCTTTAAGAGGCTCCTTCTTCTTTGACCATGTTTTCACTAAACTCCCATTTGTGCTCAGTGAACCAACTTAAGAAGTTTTATTTCAATAAAAAAGTGCTTCATACATTCCAATTATTGCTGTTATTTGGTTGCAGACAATAAATGTGTATCATAAACAGATGATCATCGAATATGGAAAACCTTTAAAATCACTTACACCTATAATGCATGATGCTAACATCAGGAGGAATCAGTTGGTTCACCTGAAAGTATTTCATGGTGACATCATTACATAATCAATTCATGAATGTATAGCAGAACTGATAGCATATTGTACGTTTTGAAATTATTTTAAAATTGCATTTGTGGTTTATTCTTCCAAGTGATGGAGAATGGATGTGACATTATGATTAATCAATGTTATTCAGTTGTTAAGCACCTTTTCATAGCATAAAGATTTATTCTTAAGTTCTTTTTAACTCGGTCACTGAGGTGCACTAAACCAGAATGCTAACATTTAAAAGCATCTGTCAAGCATCAGTTTTAATGAAACAGATTAATCCTGTTAACTGAGCTCATGAAGAAATTGCAAGCTGTCTTGTATTTTCCCAATACATCCTCACACCCCTACTCCAGTGCACATCTTGGAACTGCACAGGTGGAAGTGTGACAATAACTTCTACAAATCTAACACTGTCCAATGGCAAAAGAAGTGAGGGTAGGTATAGAGTCATAGGAATATACAGTATGGAAACAGACCCTTTGGTCCAATTCGTCCATGCTGACCAAATGTCCCCTAAACGAATCTATTCCCATTTGCCACCATTTGGCCCATATCCCTCCAAACCCTTCACAAGCATAAACCCATCCAGATGCCTTTTAAATATTGTCATTGTACCAGCCTCCACCACTTCCTCTGGCAGCTCGTTCCATACATACTACTGCCCTCTACATGAAAAGGTTGCCCCTTAGGTTCATTTTAAATCTTTCCCCTCTCACCTTAAACCTTTGCCCTCTAGTTTTGGACTCCCCTCACCCTGGGAAAAAGAAACCTTGGCTATTCACCCAAGCTATGTCCACCAGGATTTTATAAACCTCCAGACTATCACCCCTTGGCCTCTGATGCTGTTGGCAAAACAGCCCCAGCCTATTCAGCCTTTCCCTATAGCTCAAACTTTCAACCCTGCAACATCCTTGTTAAATCTTTCCCGAAATCTTTCAAGTTTAACCACATCCTTCCACTTGCAGGGAGATCAGAATTGAACATAGTATTCCAAAAGTGGTCTAACCAATATCCTGGCCACATCATGACCTCCCAACTCTGAGACTAATGCACTGACAAATAAAGACAAACATACCAAACACCTTCCTCAGTATTCCACCTGGGAATTCATTTTTAAGGAACCACGAACCTGCACCCCAGGTCTCTTTGTTAAGCAATACTCCCCAGGACTTTACCATTATGTGGAAAAGTCTTGCCTTGATTTGTCTTTTCAAACTACAGCACCTCACATTTATCTTCTCGAATGCCTTACTGTTCGATCACACCCACCGCCCCGCCTTCATCAATCCTCTTTATTACTTCTTCAAAAATCTCAACCAAGTTAGTGAGACATGATTCCCCATGCACAAAGCCATGTTAACTGTCCGTAATCAGTCCTTGCCTTTCCAAATACATGTAAATCATGTCCCTCGGGATTCCCACCAACAATTTGCCCACCATTGATGTCAGGCTCGCTGATCTATAGTTCCCTGGCTTTTCCTTAACACTGTTCTTAAATACTGGCACCACTTACCAACTTCCAGTCCTCCGGTACCTCACCTATGGCTATCAATGATACAAATATCTCGGCTAGAAGCCCTGCAATCATATCCCTAGCTTCCCAACTGATCAAGTCCTGTGGACTTATCCACCTTTATGCATTTTAAGACATCCAGTACCACCTCCTCTGTAAAATGGACATTTTTAAAGATGTCACTTCTTTTTCCCCAAGTTCTCTATCTTACATATTTTTCTCCACACTGATGCCAAAACTTGTTTAGTATCCGCCCCCCCCCCCCCCCCCACCCAATCTCCTGCAGTTCAACATATAGGAAACCTCGCTGTTCTTTGAGGGGTTCTATTCTCTCCCTACTTACTCTTTTTTTCCTTAATGTATTTATAAAATCCCTTTGGATTCTCCTTAAACCCTTTTTGCTAAAGCTATCTCGTCTGCTTATTTCCCTCCTAAGAATACTCCTACTGCCTTTATACTCTTCTAAGGATTCACTCAATCTATCCTGTCCATACCTGACATAAGCTTCTTTCTTTTTCTTGACCAAAACCTCAATTTCTGAAGTCATCCAGCAGTCCCTGCACCTACCAGCCTTGCCCTACACCCAAAAAGGAATATACTATCTCTGGACTTTTGTTATCTCATTTTTGAAGGACTCACATTTTCCAGCCATCCTTTTGCCTGCAAATATCTGCCTCCAATCAACTTTTGATAGTTCTTGCCCAATACCATAAAAATTGGCCTTCCTCCAATTTAAATCCGGTCTATTATTTTCTATTACTATTTTAAAACTAATAGAATTATGGTCACTGCTCCCCCACTGACACCTCAGTTACCTGCTGTGCCTTACTTCCCAGGTCAAGTTTTGCACCTTCTCTAGTCGGTATATCACATACTAAATCAGAAAATTTTCTTAGACACAATTAACATATTCTTTTCCATCTAAGCCCTACCATTACCACTCTATTATTCTTACAGATAATGGAGATCTTCTTACAAATTTGTTTCGCAATTGTCTGATTATCTTTTGGAGGGGGGGGGGGTCTATAGTTCAATCCCAATATGGTGATCATTCCTTCCTTATTTCTCAATTTCATCCAAATAACCTCCCTGGACATATTCCTCCCTAAGTATAGCCATAGTGTTATCTCTAATCAAGAACGCTACTGCTGCTCTTCTCTTGCACCAACACTGCTCCCCCCCCCGCCTGCTCCCCCCGCCCCCCCCAACCACCACCACCACCACAACCTATCCTTCCTCTAGCATCTATGCCTTGGAACATTAAGCTGCCAATCTTGTTCTTCATTGAGCCACATCTCTGTAAATTGCTATGATTTCCCTGTCCCATGTTCCCAACCATGCCCTGAGTTTATCTGCCTCACCTGTTAGGCCTCTTGCACTGAAATAAATGCAGTTTAACTTATCTGTCATTCTTGGCTTTGTTCCTGCTTGCCTTGACTGTTTGACTTACTCCTTTTCCCAAATGCACCAGTCTCAGACTGATCTCTTTTCTCACCATGTCCTGACATCCCATTCCCCTCACCCCACTCCTCCCAATTAGCTCCAACAAATCTCCCTGTCAGTATAGTGAAAGTGAAGAAAATTACTGGATTAAAAACACCATATTGTAAATTCCAAAACTATTAGTATTGTCTATAAACTAATAATCATTAAGAAGACGTAACAAAAATAAAAGACTTCAGGAACTTACTCCGAATTTGTGCACCAGATTTTATTCACGATAAATCCAATGAAACATACACAGAGAAATACAACTACTGCAATGATCCCTGTAAGCCAGGGTTGTAACTGTCTGCTAGACTGTTCTTTAGGTTCTCCTGTTGGAAAAAAAAAATGACGTTAAATCACCAGAATCTAATAATCATCTTTTCACAGGTGGAAGTTGTTCAATGCAGAATTTGTTCCTTCTTGATGAAAGCCATCCACATTTTTTGAAAAGCTGAATAAATTATAATTTATTTATTCTTCAGTCACATCATTGACATCGTAAATTGCATGTTTTAAATGTTCATAAATCCGTCTCCTCTATTGAGCCCACTCCTTCAAATTCCAAACCTCAGAATATTACAAAAAGGCACTGAAAATAGCCTGTTGACACTTGTAGTTCAGCATCAGTGAAAAGAAATAGATGGGCCCAGGTTCAGGAATAGAAATACTGGTGAGACTATAAACACAGGGTTTCTTGTGGCATAGTCGAGGTGTCCCTACCTCTGAGCCAGGAACCCCTAGTTCAAGCCCCACCTGCTCAAAAGGTACATAATTACACCCCTGAACAGATTGATTAGAAAATATATAGTCACTCTGTTATTATGAATGAATGAGTCAGTATTTCTATGATTCCTAGCCATTATTTCATCTGATCTGCAGCAAGTCTCTTCCCCGGTCCCCATCTAATTTCTCTCTGTTCTCGAGGTGAGCCTGTCACCACATTCTCTGCAATCTCTTCCCTTCAGCTCACCAAGTCTGTTTCTGATCTTCAGCCTGTCTCTACAGCAGATCACCAGTCTCATCCCCAATCTCAGGTCTTCCGCCAATTACCTGCCCCATCCCTCTCAGTCCCTTCCCCTGATCACCAGTCAATATCTCCACCTGAATCCCAGCAGGGATGAGGCAGTGTACTTGATTAGAGCAGAGGGAAAATGGGACAGGAGTGAGCAATGGATAGAAAAGGGAAGGGAGTGGGGGAGTGAGGCAGTAAACAGCATGGGAGTAAACTTAAAACATGAGTGAGGCAGTGAGAAGGGTGGGAGTGGATTGGAAGCTGCAGTGAGGCAACACCGAGGTTGAAAGCACAGCAGAAAAGGGGCACGAGTGAGGCAGTAAGCAGAACAGGAAGGAAGCAGAGCTGAAGAAAAATGGCAGTTGGCAGGGCAGGGGCAGAATGGAAGCAGGAGTGAGGCATGTGTAGGATCGATTTAGGGCTGATCTGGAAATATGAGTCCAGATTAGACTGGTGCTGGAAAAGCACAGCAGGTCAGGCAACATCCAAGGAGCAGGAAAATCAACAATTCGGGCAAAAGCGCTTCATCTCTCCACCCCGGACATCCACCTTCATTCCTGATGAAGGGCTTTTGCCCGAAATGTCGATTTTCCTGCTCCCCAGATGCTGCCTGACCTGCTGCGCTTTTCCAGCACCACTCTAATCCAGACTCTGATCTCCAGCATCTGCAGTCCTCACTTTTACCTGATCTGGAAATCTCCTGAACCAATCCCTGAGGTTGCAGAAAACCTTTCCAACAGCACTGTTCCATTGTTGGACAGTGATAATACTAACATAAAACTCACATTATAAAAATGGACATTGTGACATAAGGCAAAGAAATAGGTCCTAAAGAATAACACCATTAAAATGATATGTCAGGTTAGACAATTTAAAATAAAGACTTAATGTGCTGCAACAATTGAGCTTGGAATTTTGCTGTTTCAAGACAAATTTTCTGACAGAGACACAATGAACTATAACTGTTATTTTGATTTGCTTTATCCCAATCTGATTTACAGTCATAGAATCATAGTGATGTACAACACAGAAACAGATTCTTCGGTCCAACCTGTCCATGCTGACCAGATATCCCAACCCAATCTAGTCCCACCTGCCATATCCCTCCAAACTCCTCTAATTCATATACCCATCCAGATGCCTTGTAAATGTTGCAATTGTATCAGCCCCCACCATTTTCTCTGGCAGTCCATTCCATACACATACCATCCTCTGCATGAAAAGGTGGCCCCTTAGATCTCTTTTATATCTTTCCTCTCTCAGCCTAAGCCTAGTTCTGGACTCCCCCACTCCAGGGAAAATACTTTGTCTATTTACCTTATCCATGCCCCTCATGATTTTATAAACCGCTATAAGATCACCCCTCAGCCTCCGACGCTCCAGGTAAAACAGTTCCAGCATATTCAACCTCTCCCCATAGCTCAAATCCTCCAACCCTGGCAACATCCTTGTAAATCTTTTCTGAATCTTTTCAAGTTTCACAACATCTTTCCGATAGGAAGGAGACCAGAATTGCATGCAATATTCCAAAAGTGACTTAACCAATGTCCTGTACAGCCACAGTATGATCTCTCAACTCCTGTACTCAATACTCTGACCAATAAAGGAAAGCATACCAAATGCCTTCTTCACTATCCTATCTACCTGCGACTCCACTTTCAAGCAGATATGAACCTGCACTCCAAGATCTCTTTGTTCAGCAACACTCCCTAGGACCGTACCATTAAGCGTATAAGTCCTGCTAAGATTTGCTTTCCCAAAATGCAGCACCTCGCATTTATCTAAATTAAACTCCATCTGCTACACCTCAGCCCATTGGCTCATCTGATCAAGATCCCATTAAAGTCTGAGGTAACCTTCTTTGCTGTGCACTACACCTCCAATTTTGATGTCATCTGCAAATTTACTAACTATACCTCTTATGCTCACATCCAAATAATTTATATAAATGACGAAAGGCAGTGGACCCAGCACTGATCCTTGTGGTACTCCACTGGTCACAGGCCTCCAGTCTGAAAAACAACCCAGCACCACCACCCTCTGTCTTCTACTTTTGAGCCAGTTCTGTATCCAAATGGCTAGTTCTCCTTGTATTCCATGAGATCTGACCTTGCTCATCAGTCTCCCATGGGGAACCTTGTCGACGTCCTACTGAAGTCCATATAGATCGTGTCTACTGCTCTGCCCTCATCAATCTTCTTTGTTACTTCTTCACAAAACTCCATCAAGTTTATTAGACAGGTTTTCCCACGCACAAAGTCATATTGACTATCCCTAATCAGTCCTTGCCTTTCCTAATACATGTACATCCTGTACCTCAGGATTCCCTCCAACAACCTGCCCACCACTGAGGTCAGGCTCACTGGTCTATAGTTCCCTGGCTTGACCTTACCACCCTCCTTAAACAGTGGCACCACATTAGCCAACCTCCAGTCTTCCGGCACCTCACCTGTGACTATTGATGATACAAATATGTCAGCAAGAGGCCCAGCAATCACTTCCCAAGCTTCCCACAGAGTTCGAGGGTAGAACCGATGAGGTCCTGGGGATGTATCCACCTTTATCCGTTTCAAGTCATCCAGCACTTCCTCCTCTGTAATATGGACATTTTTCAAGATGTCACCATCTATTTCCCTACATTCTATATCTTCAATGTCCTATTCCACAGTAAACACATGCAAAATACCCGTTCTAGTATCTCCCTCATCTCCTGCAGCTCCACGCAAAGGCCGCCTTGCTGATCCTTGAGAGGCCTTATTCTCTCCCTTAATACCTTTTTGTCCTTAATGTATTTGTAAAAGCCTTTTGGATTCTACTTAACTATAATTGCCAAAGCTATCTCACAGCCTCTTTTTTCACTCCTGATTCCCCTCCTAAGAATACTCCTATTGCCTTTATACACTTCTAGGGATTTACTCAATCTATCCTGTCTTAACCAAACCTCAATTTCTTGTCATCTAGTATTCCCTATACCTACCTGCCTTTCCTTTCATCCAAACAGGAATATACTTTCTCTGGATTCTCTTTATCTCATTCCAGAAGGCTTCCCATTTTCCAGCCGTCCCTTTACCTGCGAACATCTGCCCCAATCAGCTCTTGAAAGTTCTTGCCTAATACCGTCAAAATTAGCCTTCCTTCAATTTAGAACTTTAACTTTTAGACCTGCTCTATCCTTTTCCATCGCTATTTTAAAATAGATAAAATTATGGTCACTGGCCCCAAAGTGCTCCCTCACTGACACCTCAGTCATTTGCCCTGCCTTATTTCCCAAGAGCAGGTCAAGTTTTGCATCTTCTCTAGTAGGTACATCCACATACTGAAGCAGAAAATTTTCTTGTACACACTTAAGAAATTCCTCTCCATCTAAACCCTTAACACTATGGCAGTCCCAGTCTATGTTTGGAAAGTTAAAATCCCCTACCATAACCACCCTATTATTCTAACAGATAACTGAGATCTCCTTACAAATTTGTTTCTTAATTTCCCACTGACTATTAGGGTATGTGTAATAAAATCCCAAAAAAGTGATCATCCCTTTCTTATGTCTCAGTTCCACCAAATAACTTCCCTAGATGTATTTCCAGGAATATCATCCCTCAGTACAGCTGTAATGCTATCCCTTATCAAAAATGCCACCACACACCTCCCCCCCACCCCCACCCCCCCATCCCCACACCTCCTCTGTTACCTCCCTTTCTATCCTTCCTGTAGCACTTGTATCCTGGACATTAAGCTGCCAGTCCTGTCCATCCCTGAGCCATGTTTCTGTAATTGCTATGATATCCCAGTCCCACGTTCTTCATCATGCCTTGAGTTTGACTGCCTTCACTGTTAGGCCTCTTGCGTTGAAATAAATGCAGTTTAATTTATCAGTCCTGCCTTGTTCTCTGCTTTGTCCCTGCGTGCCTTCTAATTACTAGGCTGAGAGAATTAAAAACCAAACGAACTGTGGACGCTGTAAATCAGAAACAAAAACAGAAGTTGCTGGAAAAGCTCAGCAGGTCTGGCAGCACCAGTAGAGAGAAATCAAAGTTAACATTTCGGGTCCTGTGACCCTTCCCCACAACCTTTTGATTTTTCTGGACAGGTGCTGCCAGACCTGCTGAGCTTTTTCAGCAACTTCTGGTTTTTTTTGACTGAGAGAATTATTTTGTCTGTTCAATCAGAAACTTAACACACATGAAGAAACACAACATTTTAGGATTGATAACATGACTGACCATTTACTACACATTATGCAAGTTTTTATTTCCAACAAAACCCAAATTTCAAACTGCAAAGAGAGGTGCAGATCTTTGAGAAACTCCTTTCTAACACACTTTGTTGGAGCACTTAAAGGCTGATGCAAAAACTGAAATTCAGCAAATCTAGCATCATCTGTGGACAGAATGCAAAGTTAACACTCTGAGTCCGGTGACCCTTCTTCTGAACTAATAGCTGGGAAAAAGATGGTATATGTGTTGAAGATAGGGGTGGAGTGGAGGGGGGAGGAGTTAGTGGATAGGCAGAGATGGAGCTCAGAGAGAGAGAATGACAGTTAGGCAGACAAAGGAACAGATGATAATACGACAGAGTAAGAACAGCTGATAATGGGGACAATAATTAGACTAAAATGGGATGGCCATGCAGAAAGCCGCCCATGTCATGTCAGAGCCTAGGTTGCAGGGATGGGCAAAGGACATGGAAAATGGTGTTCAGGTTCTCGAATTATTAGTCTTGAGGTTGAGTTGATGACATTATCAACGCTGCTTCCCTCTCATTCAGAATTGGAAAAGTGTAGCATGTTTGGCTTGCGATACCTACCCTGCTCTCACCTCACCTGATCTATCTCTGACTCCTCCTTCCCCTGGGTTGGTAAAATTGCATAAATTGAATACACTTTTTTTGAATTTCTCCTGAGATAGAGAGAATGGAAAAGCTTGTCCAGGTGCCAGAATTTTCTGTGCCCTTTAGTAAACTAGGTCTGGAGTTATTCTTGGAACAGGTAGACAGGAGGAAAAGGTCTGCCCTTGGGGGTAAGAGAAGTCTTTGAGCGAAGTCAGTGTGCAGTAAATAGAACAAAGCCAAGCATGAGGATGTTATCCTTTCAATGCTTGAAGGTTGCCCATGCAAGCACCAGATAAACTGCCTTATGCATAAGCTAAACTATCCTAGGCCTCAAATCTTATTTTGTGCCAACTCTTCATAGGCCTCAAATCTTCAATATTTCAAGAACCTTTCTACCTCCCTTTAAATACTGTCAATGATCTAGTCTCCATAAGTCTCTGGAATAGAAAACTCCAGTCATTCGCTACTGTCTAGGAGAAGAAATTTCCTTCATATTTGAATTTTAAATGCATCTACCCTTAATCTGTAACTATCTTCCTTAGTTTGAGATTTTGCCACCAGTGAAAACACATCTCAACATCTGCCAGTCAAGCCCACTCAGAATGTGTGTTTCAATGTGATCACCCCTCATTTTCTAAATTGTAACAAACAAAGGCCTAACCTTAACTGTTCTTGATAAGTCAACCTCTTCATCCCAGGAATCAGACTGGTGAACTCTTTTGAACTGCCTTCAATACCAGTACATCCTTTCTTAAATACATGGACCAAAACTGCACACAGTATTTCTTATGCAGACTCACCAACACTGTACTGTCAGAACAGAATTTACCTATTTTTAAATTCCAACCCCATTGCAATAAATGCCAAAATTTCATTTGCCTTTTCAATTATTTGTTGCATCTGCACGCTATCTTTTGAGTTTTATGCACAAGAACACCCAGATCCCTCTGTGATGCACCTTTTTTTTGGAATTTCTCTCCATTTAAATAATCATCTATCTTCCGATTCTTCCTATCAACATACATTGCTTCCTAGTTTCCGGAGCATGGAAACAAACCCTTCTGTTCAACACATCCATGCCAACCAGACATCCCATTTGACCTAGTCCCATTTGCCAATATTTGGCCCATATCCCTCTAAACCCTTTCTATTCATATACTCATCCAAATGGCTTTTAAAGTTGTAATTGTGCCCATCTCAACCACTTCCTCTGGCAGCTCGTTCCATGCACATACCACCCTCTGCATGAAGAAGTTACCCTTGGGTCCTTTTTAAATCTTTTCCCTCTCGCTTTAAACCTTTGCCTTCTAGTTCTGGACTGCCCTACCCTGGGAAAAAGACCATGGCTGTTCAATCTATCCATGCCCCTCATGATTTTATAAACATCTATGAGGTCACCCCTCAGCCTCCGATGCTCCAGAGAAAAATGCCCCAGCCTATTTAGCCTCTTCCAATAACTCAAACCCTCTAGACCTGGCAACATCCCTGTAAATCTTTGCTACACCCTCTAAAGTTTAAAAACATCTTTCCTATAGAAGGGCAACTAGAACTGAACACAGTATTCTTTAAAAGTGGCCTCACTAATATTCTGTACAGCCACAACATACATCCCAACTCCTGTACTCAATGTTCTCATCAATGAAGTCAAGCATGCCAAATGCCTTCTTTATCACCCTGTGTACCTCCATTTTCAACAAACTATGCACCCTACACCCCTAGCTTTCTTTGGCAACATTCTCCAGGGATCTATCATTAACTGTGTAAATCCTGCCCTGATTTGCCTTACCAAAATGCAACACCTCACATTTATCTAAATTAAACTCCATCTGTCACTCCTCAGCTCATTGACTCACCTGATCAAGGTCCCATTGTACTCAGATAACCTTCCTCGCTGTCTACTGCACCACCTATTTTAGTGTCATCTGCACACTCATTAACCATATCTCCTATGTTCACACCAAAATAACATAAAATGACAAAAAAACAGCGGACCCAGCACTGATCCTTGTGGCACACCACTGGTTACAGGCCCTCAGTCTGAAAAGCAACTCACTACCACCACCCTCTGTCTCCTCCCTTCAAGCCAATTTTGTATCCAGTTGGTGAACTCACCTGGATTCCATGTGATCTAACTTTACTAACCATTCTACCAGGTGAAATCTTGTCAAATGCTTTGCTGACGTCCACACAGACAACATCTACCATTCTCCCTTCATTAATCTTCTTTATCACCTCTCCAAAAAATTCAAAAAAGTTAGTGAGACACAATTTCCCACCCACAAAGCCATGTTGACTATCCCTAACCAGTCCTTGCCTTTCCAAATACATGTAAATTCTGTCCATCAGAATCCCTCCAACAACTTACCCACCACTGACCTAAGGTTCACCAGTCTATAGTTTCCTAGCTTTTTCTTACAGCCTCTCTGAAATAATGGCAATATATTAACCAACCTCCAATCTTCTGGCACTCAGCCATGGTTGTCGATGATACAAATATCTCAGCAAGGGGCCCAGCAATCTCTTCCCTAGCTTCCCACAAAGTTCTAGGGAACACCTGATCAGGTTCCAGGGATTTTCAAAATTTCACTATTTATTTCCCCAAGTTCCTAGTTTCCATGTCCTTCTCCACAGTAAACACTGACATGAAATATTTGTTTATTATCTCACCCATCTCCTGTGTTTCCACACATCACCAGTCACAATGATCTTTAAGGGGCCCTATTCTCTCCTTACTTATTCTTTTGCTCTTATGTATTTATTGAATTTATCTGAATTCTTCTTAACTCTATTTGACAAAGCTATCCCATGCCTTCCTGACTTCCCTTTTAAGTATACTCCTACTTCCCATATATTCCTCTATGGATTCACTTGATCCTATTTGTCTACATCTGATATATACCTCCTTTTTCTTGACCAGAACCTCAATTTTTCTAGTCATCCATACACCTTGCCTGTCACATTAACAAGAATGTGCAGTCTCTGAACTCTCGTAATTCCATTTTTAAAGGCCTCCCACTTACCATCTGTTCTTTTGCCCGTGAATAGCCTCCTCCAATTAACTTTTGAAAGTTTTGGTCTAATACCATCAAAATTGGCCTTATTCCAATTTTAAAAATTAACTTTTTGATCAGTTCTATTATTTTCCATAACTATTTTAAAACGAATAAAATTATGATCACTTGCCCCAAAGTGCTCCCTTACTGACAACTCAATCTGCCTTATTTCCCAACAGAAGGTCAAGTATTGCTTCTTCTCTAGTAGGTACATCCGCATATTGAATAAGAAAACTTTCTTGTCCACACTTAACAAATTCTGTCCCATCCAAGCCCTTAACACAATGACTGTCCCAGTTTCTACATTAAACTCAAGCTGCCAAGGTTTGCCCAGGTATTTAATTCATTTACATCCCCTTGCATATTTTTATGTCCAAATCACAACATGTTCTCCCACCTATTTTTGTACCAATAGCAAATTTGGATATATTATACTGTGCATTCTCCTCCAAGTCCTTAGTACAGACAGTAAATAACTGAGGCACTAGATCTGATCCTTGCAGCACAGCATTCATTATGTCTTTCTAACCTGAAAAATACTGATTAAACCTGACTGTCTGTCTGTGTTAACTAACCCTCAACCCATGCTAATATATTATCCCCAACACTGAACTACTATTTTGTGTTATAGCTTTTTATGTGGCATCTTACTGAATGCTTTCTGGAAATCCAAATAGACTGTATCTACCAGTTCCTGTTGATCAATTATGCCTGTCATTTCCTCAAAGAACTCTTGTGCAAATTTGATCAAACATGATTTCCCTTTCACAAAACCATGTTGACTCTGTTTGATTGTGTTAAACTTTTCTAAATGTTTTGCTATTTCGTCCTTAGTAATGGATCCTAAGTTTCCCAAAGACAGATTGTAGTCTAACATCTCAGTAATTTCCTGTTTTCTGTCTCTTTCCTTCCTGAACAGGAATGTCTGACAATACTCTGACTCTAAGAGGTGTGTTTTGTCCTGATTTTTTTTTAATGAAGACAGGTTTGAGACAGAGATGCCAAGCAGTTTGCTCCAAAGCCAATAAGCAGCTTGTGAGGTCTTGGTTTTTTTTGTAAACTTGGAACAATAGTGGCAGCCTGAATGCTGGGATCAATTGTATTGCATTCAGATCACTTATCTTTAAAATAAGTAAATGTTAAGGTCTATGCAATCATCTTAATATATTTTGAGGGAGTTGGATTTGGTCCAAAACACACTATTGGCTTTCTAATCCCTGGGATTGGAAAGTTCCAGATTCCAGTGAGTTGTGGAATATTTTAACCAATATTTCTGCAGCCATTTCCTTTAAGACCCTTGGATAAGACCATCAAGACCATCTTGTCTCCAAGACAAGATGGAGACTTGTCTTGCCTTTAATTTTATTGGTTTGTCAAATAGTGAGGGAAAATATTGTTTCAATATCTTTTCTCTCATTAGCACCTTGTTTATATGTTACTTTTGGCATGTTTACTGTGTCCTCCACCATGAAGACCAATGCCAAATGTTGGTTTAAATTATCTGCCCTTTTCTTTATCCTCATTATCAATTTCCCCCATCACACCCTCCAATGATCCCACACTCACATCAGCTACTGTCTTATTACCAAAAGTTACAAGTTCTTGCTGTCTGTTTTTATATTTCTTTCCAGTTTACTTTTATAATCCTTTTTCTCCTTTTTGATTAGCTTTTTTGTCATGTGCTGCTGTTTCCCCTTTTAAAAATTCCAATGCTTTGGTCTACAACTAGTTTTCACTGATTCGTATACCTTTTTTTGATTGGACACTCTCCTTTGTTAACATCCGATGATTCCTTCTTTTGATCAATTTTGTTTTTCGCTGAGCATTTTGAAATTATCTGCTTAACTGTCTGCCACTGCTCATCTACTGACTTTTCCCTTAGTCTATTTTCTCAGCCCATAATAGGGTTATAAGATGAGTCAGTTATAGAGAACACCAAAAGGCTGATCAATATAAATATCCTTTTAAGCAAAGTCCAGTAAATGATCAATGTCCAAATCTACCAGACTGTGAGCTTCATCCTTCCTTCTCCTCCAGATCCATATGAGTTTCTAAGGTTCTGAACAAAATGTATCTACAGCACAAAAGGGTCAGATGGCACTAACAAGACAACTGAGGCAAGAGGTCGGCAAAGAAGCGCCGAATTTAAGGAAACCAACAGCAGAAGGTCGGAAAATGAATGAATTAAAAAGCCCAACTTCGATTTGTCAAAGATGTCGTGATGCAAATAGAACGGCCGAGCTAAGTGGCTGAGAGTTTCATTAAAACAGCTCACATATCCGAATGCCTTAAACTAGACAAAACTTTAGCCTACTTTTATACAGTGAGAACGTGAGGACTGCAGATGCTGGAGGTCAGAGTTGAGAGTGTGGCGCTGGAAAAACACAGCAGGTCAGACAGCATCCGAGGAACAGAAGAGTCGACGTTTCGGGTATGAACCCTTCATCAGGAATAACTGTGGCACCCTTTCCCCCGGTCGTATGATCAGGTTTAGCTCAGTCTGACTCCTCCCCCACCCTCCCCTTTGAAATCTTTGTTGAAAACACTTTTTTTTAAAGGTACTTTCGGGACAACTCTATAAACCTGAGATTACTTTCCCACAGGGTGAACATGCCGTTAAATTGATTTAACTTCCCGAAAAGTAATGAAATCGGCCCTGAAAAAAATACCGAGTCAGTTTCACATCGTTGAATGACTCGAAGATGAATTGTTCTTTTTTAACTGTACTCTGGAAGCGTGTTGAACCACCTCAGAGATCACACTTGCTGACCACTCTATGAAATATTATGAAATACTAAGGGAGCAATGTGAACAATGGAGCCATTTATTCTTATAAAGTTCCCTTCAACAGGTTTGTGAGAGTTAGCGCTGCTTTAGTTCGATACGCCCTGCGCTGATCCTGTTGTTTACATTTTTAACAAAAATCTATTCACTTACCGTCCTGGGTGTCCACGCAGGCCAAGGCGATAAAAACACAACACAGCTGAAGAGCTCTACGAAACATCGTGGACTGCAAGTGGATTACCCGGACTCGAATACAAGCAGTTACATACGGGCTGAGATCTCACAATCTTGTCCGTTGAGACTTGGTGTTCCTGCTGTTCACCACGCCTCTTTTACCTGGCATTTACTGTGACCTCACATATACCTGCGGCCTTGCAAACTTTCCTTTTCCCTTTTATCATGCTCCAGAAAATTACTGCAGGCGGAAAATGAAAGCTTTTCACTGTATTTCATTGTGTTGTTTTAAATGGTAAAATACACGTGTCAATAAAATCAAAATCGAACTGAGGGATTTTATAACAAAATGAAAGGACATGTGATTGGTAACTACACCAGGATTGTCACAAGTTTTGAACTCCCAAGGAATTGAGGTTGTGATCCACCACAGTCAGTGAAGCTAACACAGACAATCCTATAAGGGGAGTTACTGGTTGATTGTGTGCAGTTTTGGGCCCCATATGTACTGGCCCTTTGGCATGTTCAGAGGAGGTTCACGTCCCAGGAATGAAAAGCTTAACATATGAGGGATGTTTGAAGACTCTGGTCTCTCCTCAATGGAGTTTAGAAGGATTTAATAGAAACTTGCAGAATACTGAATTGCCTAGACAGAGTGGATGTTGGGAAGATGTTTCATTGGTAGGAGAGACTAGGACCCAAGGACACAGCCTGGAGTGAAGGGACGGCCTTTTAGAATGGAGGGAAGGAGAAATTTCTTCAGCCTCCTGCTTGTCTACTCAACTTATTTACAAAACGGTTCCTGACAATTGTGAAGGAAAGATTTTGGGATCATACACTGGAAGTCATCAGGAGATTCCTTCAAAATGTTGCTATATTCATAGAACATTGAACATTACAGTGCAGTACAGGCCCTTCAATGTTGCGCTGACCTGTGGAACTAATCTGAAGCTCATCTAACCCACATATTCCATTCTCACCCATATGCCTATCCAATCTTAATGCCCTTAAAATTGGCAAGTCTGTTGCAGGCAGTGCGTTCCACACCCCTACTACTCTTTGAGTAAAGAAACTACCTCTGACATCTGTCCTATATCTATCACCCCTCAATTTAAAGCTATGTCCTCTCATGCTAGCCATCACCATCCAAGGAAAAAGGCTCTCACTGTCCAACCTATCTAACCCTCTGATTATCATATGTCTCAATCAAGTCACCTCTCAACCTTCTTTTCTCTAGTGAAAACTGCCTCAAGTCCCTCAGCCTTTCCTCATAAGACATTCCCTCCATTCCATGCAACATCCTAGTAAATCTCCTCTGCACCCTTTCCAAAGTTTCCACGTCCTTCCTATAATGCAGTGACCGGAACTGTATGCAATATTCCAAATGTGGCCGTACCAGAGTTTTGTACAGTTGCAGCATGATCTCATGGTTCTGAAATTCAATCCATCTACCAATAAAAGCTAACATACCGTGTGTCTTCTTAACAACCCTATCAACCTGGGTGGCAACTTTCAAGGATCTATGTACCTGGACACTTAGATCTCCCTGTTCATCTACATTACCAAGAACCTTACCGTTAGCCCAGTACTCTGCATTCCTGTTACACTTTCCAAAGTGAATCACCTCACACTTTTCTGTAGTAAACTCCATTTGCCACCTCTCAGCCCAGCTCTGCAGCTTATCTATGTCTTTTTGTAATCGATAACATCCTCTCTAGATGATTTTAAATCCTAGCTCTTATAACCCTTTCCAACACTTTACCCACAACCAAAGTAAGGCTCACTAGTCTATAATTACCAAGGTTGTCTCTACTCCCCTTCTTGAACAAGGGAACAACATTTGCTCTCCTCCAGTCTTCTGGGACTATTCCTGTAGACAATGACGACATAAAGATCAAAGCCAAAGGCTTGGCAATTTCTTCCCTGGCCTCCCAGAGAATCCTAGGATAAATCCCATCCAGCCCAAGTGACTAATCTATTTTTACACCTTCCAGAAATGCTAACATCTCCTCCTTATACACTCCATCTAGTCAAGTAGACTGTATCTCAGTATTCCCCTCAATCACATTATCTTATTTTAGTGTGAATACTGATGAAAAGTATTCATTTTACGCTTCCCCATCTCCTCTGACTCCATGCACAACTTCCCACTACTATGCTTGACTGACACTAATCTTACTCTTGTGGGCGGCACGGTGGCACAGTGGTTAGCACTGCTGCCTCACAGCGCCAGAGACCCGGGTTCAATTCCCGCCTCAGGCGACTGACTGTGTGGAGTTTGCACGTTCTCCCCGTGTCTGCGTGGGTTTCCTCCGGGTGCTCCAGTTTCCTCCCACAGTCCAAAGATGTGCAGGTCAGGTGAATTGGCCATGTTAAATTGCCCGTAGTGTTAGGTAAGGGGTAAATGTAGGGGTATGGGTGGGTTGCGCTTCGGCGGGGCGGTGTGGACTTGTTGGGCCGAAGGGCCTGTTTCCACACTGTAAGTAATCTAATCTAATCTAATCATTCCTTTATTCCTGATATACCCATAGAAAACCTTAGGGTTTTCCTTGATCCTATCCACCACTGACCTCCCATGTCCCCTCCTGGCTCCTCTTAGCTCTCTCTTTCGAACTTTCCTGGCTAACTTGTAACTCTCAAGTGCCCAAACTGAGCCATCACATTCCATTCTTACATAAGCCTTCTTCTTCCTCTTGACAAAAGATTCAACTTTCTTAGAAAACTACAGCTTCAGTGCTCAACAACTTCCTTCCTGCCTGATAGGTACACACTTATCAAGGACCCACAGTAGCTGGTACTAGAATAAGCTCCACATTTCAATTGTGCCCATCCCCTGCTGTTTCCTTCCCCATCTTATGCAACCTAAATCTTGCCTAATTACATCATAATTGCCTTTCCCCCGGCTATAACTTTCCCCCCACAATATATACCTATCCCTTTCCATCACTAAAGTAAACATAACTGCATTGTGGTCACTATCACCAAAGTGCTCACCTACCTCCAAATCTATCACCTAGCTGGGTTCATTACCCAGTACCAAATCTAATGTGGCCTCACCCCTTGTGGGCCTGTTTACATACTGTGTCAGGAAACCTCCTGCACACAATAGACAAAAACTGACCCATCTAAAGTACTTGAACTGTAGTATTACCATTCAATATTTGGAAAGTTAAAGCTCCCCATAACAACTCCCTGTCACTCTCACTCCTATTGAGGATCATCTTTGCTATCCCATCCTCTACATCTCTGGAACTATTCGGAGGCCTATAGAAAACTCTCAAAAGGGTGACCTCTCTTTTCCTGTGTCTAACCTCAGCCCATACTACCTCAGTTGATGAGTCCTCAAACGTCCTTTCTGCAACTGTAATACTGTCCTTTACTAACAGTGCCACACCACCCCTTCTTTTAACTTTTTGTCTGTTCTTACTGAAACATCTAAATCCCGGAACCTGCAATAACCATTCCTCTCCCTGCTCTACCCATGTCTCTGAAATGGCCACAACATCGAAATCAGGTACCAACCCATGCTGCAAGTTCACCCACCTTATTCCAGATGCTCCTGGCATTGAAGTAGACATACTTCAAACCAACCTCTTGCTTATCGGTGCCTTCTTGTGATCTTGAAATCTTAGCTCTGACTTCACCACTCTCAACCTCCCATATACGTGTACAACAAATTTGGTTCCCATTCCCCTGCTGAATTAGTTTAAACCCACCCAAAGAGCATTAGAAAATATTTCCCCTCCCACCCCAGGATATTGGCACTCGCCTGTTTCAGGTGAAGACCATCCTGTTTGTAGAGGTCCTACCTACCCCAGCAAGAGCCCCAATTATCCAGGAATCCAAAACCTTCCCTCCTGAACCCTCCCTGTAGCCATTTGTTCAACTCCTCACTTTCCTTATTCCTTGTCTCGCTAACATGTGGAATGGGCAACAACCCGGGGATAACAGTTCTGTTTGTTCTCGCTCTAAATTCAAAACTGTTCCAATCACAAATATAAAAATGCATGCAAACTCGGAATCTGTTAGCATGAGCTATAATGATTTTAAAGCAAGTACAATGTGAAATAACCTGTAGAGCTTTAATATGTCATGTGCATTGTTAGTATGAAACCTACTTCCAGTTTTCCACTTGATTTCTGAATAATGTGATGGGCACCTGATAATAGTCTCTGTGAATAGGGCATGTACTATGCAGTTATTTCATAACTTGTGATTTGAATTCTTGCTACTTAGATCATTGCATAGACTGTTTAATGATTCACCCTTCACATGCATATGACACAGCCAAGCATAAAATTCTAACTAAGATAGTGCATTATAAATCATCCATTAACAATTTAGGTTAGCAATTTTGGAAGCTGGGTATTTAACTAAATGTTTCGATTGTTTCAGTTGTCAAAGGGGACTATCACTATGGAGTAGCAGCATTTTTGACAAAGTACACTCGACAGTAATAGCACTTTACTTTCATTAGAATACCTTTCTTACAAAAAATAGTCTCTCGGCACTTTACAGCAGCATCTGTTAAATCAATGCTGAGTTAACGGCAGGGAAATTAGGAGAGGTGAACAAAAAAACAAGTCATAGAAGTAGACTTAAGAGAGAGTCTTGAATGAGAAGACAGATTGAATAGATAGGAACAGTGTATTGGAACTGGGTGGCTGAAGGTACAAATATTAATGGTGAAGCAAGTGTAGAATATGTAAAGTGCCTGAGTAAGAGAACTGGAAATTTGGAGGGAGGTTGGATTATAGGTTTGCATTTGGAAGAGATTACAAAGGCAGAGATAGGTAACACAGCAGAAAAATTTAAATTAAAAAGTGCAAATTTGAACGACAATTGTTTAGCAAGGAAGGGCACTTCAAAGCTCACACCGGTTCACATACAAAATACACCGTTCTACTAATGGATCATCACACAGAAAGAGGTCAACAGAATAATAAACGGGAGCTCTATTCCTTCCAATAGGGTACCAATAAATTGCACACTGGGACAGGGAGTACAGGGCAAAAACTACAGCAATATCTCTTAGCAGTCACATCTAGGGGATTCTCACCAACAAGATTGATGGGTTTGTGAGCAAATTTGCACCTTTGTATTTAATAGGTTGAGCATGCTGAAATCCCTTGTTGGGAACCTGAAAGATACTTGCTACTTCTGCTTCCAGTGAGTTTTGAGAAGATTTATAGCTCAGTTTGAGGTTCTGGATGTAGGTTTGCTCACTGAGTTGGAAGGTTCGTTTTCAGACATTTCATCATCATACTAAGTAACATCTTCAGTGAGCGTCCAGATGAAGCACTGGTGGTATAGCCCATTTTCTATTTATATGTTTGGGTTTCCTTGGGTTGATGATGTGACTTCCTGTGCTGATGTCATTTCCTGTACTTTTTCTCGGGGGTGGCAAATGGGATCCAAGTCGATGTGTTTGTTGATAGAGTTCCGGTTAGAATGCCATGCTTCTGGGAATTCTCGTGCATTTCTCTGTTTGGCTTGTCCTCAGATGGATGTGTTGTCCCAGTCGAAGTGGTGTCCTTCCTCATCCATATGTAAGGATACTAGTGAGAGTGGGTCATGTCTTTTTTTTCAAAGACTGAAGATGTTACCGAATATGGTGACGAAATGTCTGAACATGAAACTTCCAGCTCAGAGAGCAAACCTATATCCAGAACTTCTGCTTCCAATCTGACAGAGACCTTCAGTCCCGAGGAAAGCTTTATGGGATAGGCCACACCTGGAATTTTGTGTGCAGTTTTGGTCTTCTAATCTGGGGAAAGATGTTCTTACTCTCGGTGGAGTGCAGCAAAGGTTTACCAACTTGATTCCTGGGATGGCAGGACTAACGTATGAGGAGAGATTTAATCGGTTAGGATTGTATTCACTGGAGTTTAGGAGAAAGAGGGGAGGGGATCTAATAGCAACTGATAAAATTCTAACAGGACTAGAGAGGTTAAATGCAGGAAGGATGTCCGCACTAGTGAGGGAGTCCCGAACCAGTGGTCATAGTTTAAGGAGAAGGGGTAAACCTTTGAAAATTGAGACGAGGTGAAATTTCTTCACCCAAAGAGTGATGAGCTTGTGGAAGTTCACTACCACAGGAAGTGAGTGAGGTCAAAATGTTATGAGAGTTCATGAAGCATATAAGTATACTTCTTGTGGCTGAAGGAATCACAGGATATTGGGCGGGGGGGAGGGAGAGAGACAGAGGAATTAGGGTATTAAGCTCAAATATCAGTCTTGATAATATTGAAAGATGGAGCAGCTCAAGGGTCAAGTGACCTACTCCTTATCTTCTATGTTTCTGTATGGGTTGGTCTAGAATGCAAAAAGTATACAGTTTTGATTATGTGCTTCTTTAAACCGATGCTGTACTTTAACTGGGGTGCCCGTGTTTTCCATACTTGGGATCATCAAGGAAATCAAGGTGAGAGGACTGTGGGATGTGATGGGGCTGAGCAATCAGCAGACAAGAAATATTTTAAGTACTGAGATTGCACTCTCACTTTCTGGCTGAGGTGTAAGTCTTTTGTTCACAAAATGTTTTAAAAGCAATTATACTTTGTGGATGTTTCTGGCTAAGCCAGTATTTGTTGTTCATGTCTAGAGATGTCTTTTTGAACTACTATAGTCTATGTGGTGTAAGTGCAGTCTTAGTTCTTTTATAGAAAGTCTTGCAAGATTTTAACCCAGAGACAATGCAGAAACAACAATTTGGTTCAAAGTCAGAGTGAACTATGACTTGGAGGGGAATTTGCAGGTGATGGTGTTCCATTGCATCTACTGCCCTTGTCCTTCAAAGTGGAGTGAATTAGGAAGGTGCCAACTATGAAAGTTTGATGAATTGTTACATTTCACCTTGTAGATGGCACACACTGGTGCAATGTGAAGAGAATGAATCCTGAAGGTGATAGATTAGGTGCTAATCAAGCAGGCTGTTTTGGCATGATGGTGTTGATCTTCTTAATGTTGTTGGAGTTAAACTTTTCCAAGCAACTGTAGAGTATCCCATCACATTCCTGATTTGTGCCTTAGTGGTGGACAGGCATCGGTAGGTCAGAAGGTCAATTGCACAGTGTAGAATTCCCAGCCTCTAACCGGTAGTTTCTACCACAGTAATTTTTATGGCTGACCTTGTTCAATTTCTGTTCAGTAGTAAGCCCCGTGTTGATAGGGGGAGATCAGTGGTACTGCCATTGAATATCAAGGGGAGGTGGTTATATCCTCTGTTGTTGGAGCCAGTCACTTTTGATACATGTATGGAATGAATGCCATTTGTTCTGACTTCATCTGACCTGCTTTGTGGGTGAGGTACAGTTTTGGAGGTCATTTTAACTATTTTGAAGTCCAAATGAATTTTTCCTTAATGTATGATTTGGTCCAAGATTTATAGATTACCCCTAAAGGAACTCATTGTCACAGATAGTTATTGCAAAGCAGCTAATTAAGAACAAAAAGTTAAGAGATGATACATCAGCTAAATAGACAGAAAAGCCCCATGTCCTTTGATAAGTAAGAACTGTTTACTGGTCCTGGTCCTGGGGAAGCTGGAGATGCTGATCTCTGTAGCTGACAGTGCCAGTGTTCACACAACAGTTTAATATTCACCTCAGACAAATAGACAGATGAAACACAGCGATGCTGATTTCTATATCAGTCATCCACAGTCTCTTCCACTTTTGGTCTTCTTGTGCTAGCAAACATTTTAAGTCAAAAACAACCACTTCAAATCATTTCCCTCCAAAGAACCATTTATATATTGACATAGTCATAATAATGGTATCATACCTAACAGACAGTGTATTAGACAACACCATCACCATCTCTAAGTATGGTTCCTCCCCATTCAGCTGGACAGACCCATTAAACAAGATAGCACAGTCGTATACAGCTGAAAAGGAGTTTCTGTGGGAGTCTTCAGCACTGAAATCTCGTGGCATCCAATAAAGCGCGGACAAGGAAATCTTCTATTGATAATTACCTCCTTCTCTCCCGCAGCGGATGAATCAGTACTCCGCTATTTAAATGTCACTTAGAAGAAGAACTGAAAGTGGCAAGGTCACAGAATTTATTCTGGTTTGTGGGCTTTGCGGTTCATCACCAAGCATGGCTCAGTAACATCACTTATTACTGAGCTGGTTAAGTGCTAAAGGATATGATTTTGAAATGAGGTTTGCATCAGGTCATGAGGGAACCAAGAAGAAAGTAAAATGGACTTGACCTCATCCTCACCAATTAAACTATGGCAGATTGATACATTGATATGAGTCAGGAGATCCCACCATATCAGGCTTTAGGCATATCCTGTTTCACAGCCTGTGGTAGAGTCATGCTCTTTGCAGAGATGTACGTAATCATGTGTCTATCAGCTAGTCACCCAGTGTAGAATCTTTCTTCATTAGAGAGCGAGAAATGGCACTTTTCTAAAGATGGACTTCACTCTCTCGGTAATCATATGCCTTGTAAATGGAAAAACTGACAGAAACTCACAAATTCTCTCCTGTGACTGGTTCAGGATCGGCCTCTAGGTCAAAAGTCCCTGAAGCGCATAGGCTTATAGAAACAGGGGTAGGCCATTTAATTCATCAAGCTTGCCTCATCATTCAAAGCCTTTTACCCATTCCATTCCCATATCCTTGTATTCCATTGGTAATCAGAAATCTCTCACTCTACCTTAAACATGCTCAAAGACTGACTTTCCACAACCCTCTGTAAAGAATTCCAGTGGCTCACAACGGGAAAAACAATTCTCCACACCTCAGGCATATGTGGCATTCCCTCTTATTTTGAAATTGTGCCCCCTGATTCTACACTCCCCAACCAGGGGAAATATATTATCTACATCCACCCTGTGTATGGTTTGTAAGTTACAATGAGATCTTCTCTCATTCTTTGAAACTCTAGAGAATACAAGTTTAGTTTGCTCACCATCTTTTCATGTCATCCTGGTGTGGGTGAGGGCTGAGGGCTGATGTACAGGAGATGAGCCAGACATGACTCAGGGCCCTGTCAACCACGGTGGTGGGAAACGCTCAGTCAGATGACACCCCACAAAAATCCATATCTAGAGGATCATTTGTCACCATTTCTGCCACCTCCATTGGTATGCCGCCACCAGACATATATTCCCCTTCTCTCCCTTCCTTGTTAGCATTCCACAGGCAACGTTCCCTCCGGGACAACTTGGCCCACTCCACCTCCACTTCTGCTCTTCCCCACACCCTTGTGGGTACCTTCCTGTGCAATGGCAGAAGGTGCAACTCCTGCTGGTTTACCTCCTTCCTCCTCATGATCCAAGGTCCTGGACCCACCTTTTACGTAAAGCAACAATTTACCTGCACTTCACTCAATCTAGTCTACTGTATTTGTAGCTCACAATTTGGTCTCATCTACATTTTGGAGATGAAATGCAGACTGGGAGACCACCTTGTAGAACATCTATGTTCTGCCTGCAGAAATGACCCTAAGCTTCCTGTTGCCTGCCACTTCAACACACCTCCCTGTTCCCTGGCCAACATCTCTGTCTCAGGCTTGCTTCAGTGCTCCAGTGAAGTTCAGCATAAGCCAGAAGGGCAACACCTCATTTTCTGCTTGGGCACCCTGCAGCCTTTGGGACCCAATGTTGAACTCAATAAATTTAGGGCCTGCACACCTTCCCCCATGTCCTTACCCTAACATCCCACACACATAGACTGCTACCTCAAACAGGGTAAAAACAATGACTGCAGATGCTGAAAACCAAATACTGGATTAGTGGTGCTGGAAGAGCACAGCAGTTCAGGCAGCATCCAACGAGCAGTGAAATCGACGTTTCGGGCAAAAGCCCTTCATCAGGAACCTGCCCAGAAACGTCAATTTCGCTGCTCGTTGGATGCTGCCTGAACTGCTGTGCTCTTCCAGCACCACTAATCCAGTGCTACCTCAAACAACCCATTGTATGCCACTAATAGTCCCCATTAAAGGCAGTTGGTTCTCCCAGGCTGAACTTTACCAATTCCTTTTTCTGTCCATTTGATTTTCTCTGTCTCTAGGCTCCTTCTCCAAATAATGTTTACCCTTGCTCCCTCCTCTCACCCCACATTCAGCATATATGCCAAACTTAGCTACCATCAGTTCTGAAGAAGGATTACTGGACCTGAAATGTTAATTCTGCTTTCTTTCCAGCAATTTTTGATTTTGGTTCTGATTTCCTGCATCTGCAGTTTTTTTTTATTGTTTACTGCTGTTGAAAATATTGGAGTCTCTTTGTACTGTCAGTCTCTACTGCTGCAAGTGGTTGTGAAAGTTAGAATTCAACCCATTGCAACCATTTGGTGACATATTAATGAAGAGAAGTAGTAAACACTTCAATGATTGCAGTGTTATGTTTGTGTTACTAATTACAAAGAAGAATCCAAAAATGATAAACATAAATGAGAATATAACTACTGGATATTCAGATCCTTGTGAAAGCCATCCTTTTCCCAAAAAGGCATCAGGTGATAGATTAACTATTACAGTATTTCAGGCTTTCGTTGTACTACAAGTAGTCCAAAAATTATTCATATTAAAATCACCATGGTCCATAGGGCTGTGCTTTCAATTTTTTTTCAGTGAGAAATGTCTGGTGGTTGTTTTTTTAAAGATTAGATTAGTTGCAGTGTGGAAACAGGCCCTTTGGCCCAACAAATCCACACCGACCCTCCAAAGAGCAACCCACCCAGACTCATTCCTCTACATTTACCCCTTCACCTTACACTACAGGCAATTTAGCATGGCCAATTCACCTAACCTGCACATCTTTGGACTGTGTGAGGAAACTGTAGCACCTGGAGGAAACCCACGCAGACATGGGGAGAATGTGCAAACTCCACACAGACAGCTGCCTAAGGTGGGAATTGAACCCAGGTCTCTGCTGCTGTAAGGCAGCAGTGCTAACCACTGTGCCACCTGAGGCAAGGAGAGAGTCCTTCATGGTAGCCTTAGCCAGAACAGTAATTGAACCCATGCTGTTGCTGTTGGTGTTACAAATCAACAGCCCATCCAACTGAGCTAATCAACCACCTCCTCCTCCTCCCCCATGCCACCTCAGGTATTAGGTAGATATCATGCTGGAATTAGCCACTACCTCCCTAGTGGTGCCGTTCTTCAATGCAAAAACTGCAGGCCTTTGATAGCCAGGAAATCTGCCCCTGAGGCCTTTGATCTTAGGGGAGGCAAGGTGATGGACTGCTAACTTCCCGATTGACACTTGATACAGTGAGACTTCCCTAAAAGAGGCAATACAGGGTTCTCGCCGGCTGTCTGGCTCCGGTCAAGATCCCTCCACAAAATTCTGCTCATTAGATATGTTTTCATTTTAACTTACCTACCGAGTGTTTCCTGTATTTTTTGCTTTGCTTACAGATATTCAGCTCGCCTTTTTTTGATAAACCCAATAAGTTGCCAGCACTGAACAAATGCTGACAGGCAGTTTTCTGACAGGAGAGAGAAGAGGAGATCTGGTCATAAGTCCATGGAACTGAGCCACAAACATGCAAGGCATTCCCAGAAAGGTAAATGCAGCAGCCTCAAAGAAACGGAGTAAGTGATTATTTCCCTATTTTTTGTCAGCCTGTAGCAGCACCCTTTGCTGCTGAAAGTCCACTTCCACTTAGCATAACACGTTAAATATTTTAAAGAGGTTCACACGTGTTTGAGGTAGGACAGCTGGATATATAAATCAAGGCCTGCTCCAAAGTTGAATGAAGCCTGCTATCATCCCATCAGGAGTGAAAATAAGTCTGTAGTAGGGGCCTTAACCACAAGAGAGTTCTAATTAATGTTTAAATCAGAGAGCAATATTATAAGATCAGAAAAAAAGAGTGTTTTAGACAAGGAACATATATTAATCCCAGGAATCTGCATTTAGGGAGCAGGAATTGTCAAAAATAGAGTGATTTGCAAAACCTTACCTGCCAACTTGTTAGTTGCTTCAGTGCTGGGCTATCCATCACCATTGACAAGCATTCTTGCGCTCTGCCAGAGGGTGGCACTATTCCATCTTTCAAAAGCAAATCAGGCAATCATATGGTGTGTACGCTCCAACTGGCACATTTCATAAATTAAGTCACAAAAAATTAAATACAAATCTTTTCAGATGTATTCAGATATTCACGTTTAAAGTCTGAACAAGTCAAAACGGATGTTTTGTAATTACAAAATTTTCAGTTTTGATTCCAATTTCATTAAAGGTGTCCATTTCTTATAGCTTGACTTTCTTTCTGTTGTGGCAATTACTCTGCAATTTGAATAAAAAAGTAAAAAGAAAAACAACTTGAAGCTGGTTTCTTTACATAATTATGTTTGTCCAATTTTTGCTAAATTGTGGGCTGATGAGAGCAAGCTTTAACTATGGCAGAGAAGAAGCTCAAGAATCAAATCGAAGTTCACGTTTGTCTCTGGTAGGTTAATTCACTGGGATTGAAATAAGATGACAGGATAGGGAAGTAGGGTCTGGAAGTAACCCGTGTAAATTACTCAAGTGACGGTGGTTATCACTTGCCAAATATTTCAATGTAATATGTTAGTTGTTAGTATCAGGTTCTGAGACTCCTCATCTTTCCTTCCATTTATATGGATGTAGCTAAACCAAGCTTATATTGGACACGCTCCCTCCTGAAACCCCTCACAATATCCTGAAGAAACTAGGTTTATGTTTCTCGATAATGTGCAATTGGTAATTGGAAGGTGTATTAGAGACCAGACGAAACTCCCTCAGAATATATTAAGAAGACAGCTGAGACACTAACTTCTTATTTTCAAGGTAATTGTAAGGTGTTGCATTCCAGAAACAATTCAATTGGTCAAACTACTCAACTTCAAAACAAAACACACTTCATTTTTACACTCCAATTAAAATACAGACAAAATAAAAATATAATAAAGAATTAGCTGTAACTCTATCGAAATGCTTAATGTAATAATATACATATTAATTTCTAGTAATTAACTGTTCCAATATTGTAACATCTCATACAAACACCCTTGACAAAGACAAGTTCAGTAAATAGATTGTCTCACATGCAATTCTCGTAGCAGGAAGAGAGCCCCAGCTTTCAACAGTAATAGATGAAGAATAAGAGCTTTCACATCCAGCTTCAAGACCCCAGCAGCTGCAGAAAGCTAAAACTAAAACTCCTGCTTCTGTGGGAGCTTGGCTCCACCCATTCAGGCTGCTTCTATGGTTCCAACTTTAAAAAAACCCAAGGCCTCACGAGCTGTTTACTTTGTTAGATTTGAGCAGACTACTCACCATTTCTGTCACAACGTTTCTTCACAAAAAGGGACCAAAATACACCTCTTAAAGCCATGATGTCATTACAGGTATTCGAATTGAATTGAGCTGAGATCTTATATTCATCTTGATTTTACCTTAATAGTCAGAGGGAAATTGAGAAACAAACTTGTAAGGAGATCTCAGTTATCTGTAAGAATAATAGGGTGGTTATGGTAGGGGATTTAATTTTCCAAACATAGACTGGGGCTGCCTTGCTGTTAAGGGTTCAGATGGACAGAAATTTATTAAGCATCTACAAGAACATTTTCTGATTCAGTATGTAGATGTACCTACTAGGGAAGGTGCAAAACTTTACCTACTCTTGGAAAATAAGGCAGGGCAGGTAACTGAGGTGTCAGTGGGGGAGCACTTTGGGGCCAGTGACCATAATTCTATTAGTTTTAAAATAGTGATGGAAAAAGATAGACAAGATCTAAAAGTTGAAGTTTTAAATTGGAGAAAGGCCAATTTTGATGGTGTTAGGCAAGATCTTTCAAAAGCTGACTGGGGGCAGATGTTCACAGGTAAAGGGATGGCTGGAAAATGGGAAGCCTTCAGAAATGAGGGTGCAGAGAAAGTATATTCCTGTCAGGGTGAAAGGAAAGGCTGGTAGGTATAGAGAATGCTGGATGACTAAAGAAATTGAAGGTTTGGTTAAGAAAAGGAAGGAAGCATATGTCAGGTATAGACAGGATGAATCAAGTGAATCCTTAGATGAGTATAAAGGCAGTAGGAGTATACTTAAGAAGGAAATCAGGAGGGCAAAAAAGGGGACATGAGATAGAGTTTGGCAAATAGAGTTAAGGAGAATCCAGAGGGTTTTTACAAATACATTAAGGGCAAAAGGGTAACTAGAGACAGAATAGGGCCCCTCACAGATCAGCAAAGCAGCCTTGTATGGAGCTGCAGGAGATGGGAGAGATACTAAACGAGTATTTTGCATCAGTGTTTACTGTGGAGAAGGACATGGAAGATATAGAATGGAGGGAAATAGATGGTGACATTATGAAAAATGTCCATATTACGGAGGAGGAAGTGCTGGATGACTTGAAATGCATAAAAGTGGATAAATCCTCAGCACCTGATCAGGTGTACCCTAGAACTCTGTGGGAAGCTGGGGAAATGATTGCTGTGCCTCTTGCTGAGATACTCTCAGGTGCTGGAAGACTGGAGGTTGGCTAATATGGTGCCACAATTTAAGAAAGGAGTTAAGGACAAGCCAGGGAATTATGGACCAGCGAGCCTGACGTCAGTGATGAGCCAGTTGTTGTTGGGAATCCTGAGGGACAAGATGTGCATGTATTTGGAAAGGCAAGGACTGATTAGGGATAGTTAACATGACTTTGTGCATGGGAAATCATGTCTTACAAACTTGATTGTGTTTTTTGAAGAATAACAAAGAGGATTGATGAGAGCAGAGCAGTAGACATGATCTATATGGACTTCAGTAAGGCAATCGACAAGGTTCCCCATGGGAGACTGGTTAGCAAGGTTAGATCTCATGGAATCTAGGGAGAACTAGCCATTTGGAATCAGATCTGGCTCAAAGGTAGAAGACAGAGAGGGGTGGTGAAGGATTGTTTTTCAAATTGGAGGCCTGCGACCAGTGGAGTGCCACAAGAATCGGTGATGGGTCCACAATATTTTGTCTTTTATATAAATGATTTGGATGTCAGCATAAGTGTTATAGTAAGTTTGCAGGTGACACCAAAATTGGAGGTGTAGTGGACAGAGAAGAAGGTTACCTCAGATTACAACAGGATCTTGATCAGATGGGCCAATGGGCTGAGGAGTGGCAGATGGAGTTTAATTTAGATAAATGTGAGGTGCTGCATTTTGGGAAAGCAAATCTTAGCACCACTAATATACTTAATGGTAAGGGTCAAGATTAGAGTGCTCGAAAAGCACAGTGGGTCAGGCAGCATCCGAGGAGCAGGAAAAATCAACATTTCGGGCAAAAGGCCTTCATCAGGGATGAAGCTGGGAGCCTCGGGGTGGACAGATGAATGGGAGGTGGGTGGGGCAGGGGAGAAGGCAGCTGAGAGTGCATAAGGTGGATGGACGTGGGGTTAAAGGTGATAGGAGAGGAGGGTGGAGCGGATAGGTGAGAAGGAAGATTGACAGGTGGGGCAGGTCATGAGGACAGTGCTGAGCTGGCAGGTCGGAACTGGGGTGAGGTGGGGGAAGGGGAAATGAGGAAACTGGTGAAGTCCACATTGATGCCCTGGGGTTGAAGGGTCCCAAGGAGGAAGATGAGGTGTTCTTCCTCCAGGCGTCGGGTGGTGAGGAATTGGCGGTGGAAGAGGCCCAGGACCTGCATGTCCTCGGCAGAGTGGGAGGGGGAGTTAAAATGTTCGGCCAAGGGACTGTGGGGCTGGTTGGTGAGGGTGTCCCGGAGATGTTCTCTGAAGCGCTGTATGAGTAGACGGCTGGTCTCCCCAATGTAAAGGAGACTGCATCAGGAGCAACGGATACAATAAATGACATGTGTGGAAATGCAGGTGAAACTTTGATGGATGTGGAAGGCTCCTTTGGGTCTTGGACGGAGGTGAGGGGGGAGGTGTTGGCATGGGTTTTGCACTTCATGTGGTTGCGGGGATGGTGCCAGGAGGGGTAGGTGGGTTGTTACAGATGATGCGATTTATGCGAAGGTTGATGGGGTGGAAGGTGAGGACCAGTGGGGTTCTGTCCTTGTTGTGGTTGGAGGGGTGGGGTTTGATAGCGGAGGTGAGGGACGTGGATGAGATGTGTCGAAGGGCATCCTCAATCTCCCCCTTCACCTCCATCCAAGGTACCAAAGGTACCTTCCACATCCATCAAAGTTTCACCTGCACTTCCACACATGTCATTTATTGTATCTATTGCTTCCGATGCAGTCTCCTCTACACTGGGGAGAGCAGATACCTTCTCACAGAGACCTTCAGAGAACATCTCCGGGACACCCTCACCAATTTACCACACCACATCATGGCCTAACATTTCAACTCCTCCTCTCATTCTGCTGAGGACATGCAGGTCCTGGGCCTCTTCCACCGCCAATTCCTCACCACCCGACGCCTGGAGGAAGAACACCTCATCTTCCTCCTCGGGTCCCTTCAACCCCAGGGCATCAATGTGGACTTCACCAGTTTCCTCATTTTCCTTTCCCCCACCTCACCCCAGTTCCGACCTGCCAGCTCAGCACTGTCCTCATGACCTGCCCCACCTGTCAATCTTCCTTCTCACCTATCCGCTCCACCCTCCTCTCCGACCTATCACCTTTAACCCCACGTCCATCCACCTGGGCCTCCTCCGTCACCACACCCTCACTACCCAATGCCTCATCTTCTGCCTCAGGACCCTTCAACCCCATGGCATCAATGTGGACTTCTCCTTATTCCTCAATTTCCAGCCCCCCCCCACCTTACCCCAGTTCCAACCTTCCAGCTCAGCACCATCCTCATGTACTGTCCCACCTGTCATCTTCCTTCCCACCTATCCGCTCCACCCTCCCCTCCAACCTATCACCTTAACCCCCACATCCATCCACCTATTGCACTCTCAGCTACCTTCTCCCCAGTGCCCCCCTTCCCCTTTATTTCTCCACACCCGAGGCTCCCAGCCTCATTCCTGATGAAAGGCCTTTGCCCGAAATGCTGATTTTTCCTGCTTCTCGGATGCTGCCTGACCTGCTTTGCTTTTCCAGTACCACTCTAACCTTGACTCTAATCTCCAGCATCTGCAGTACCCACTTCTGGATTAGTGGTGCTGGAAGAGCACAGCAGTTCAGGCAGCATCCAAGTAGCTTCAAAATCGACGTTTCGGGTAAAAGCCCTTCATCAGTACCCACTTCTGCCTACTTAATGGAAAGGTCGTAGGGAGTGTTGCTGAACAAAGAGACCTTGGAGTGCAGGTTCATAATTCCTTGAAAGTAGAGTTGTAGGTAGATAGGATAGTGAAGAAGGCAGTTAGTATGCCTTCCTTTATTGGTCAGAATATTGAGTACAGGTGTTGGGAGGTTATGTTGTGGTTGTACAGGACATGGGTTTGGCAACGTTTGGAATATTGCGTGCAATTCTGGTCTCCATCCTATTGGAAAGATGTTGCGAAACTTGAAAGGGTTCAGAAAAGATTGACAAGGATGTTGCCAGGATTGGAGGATTTGAGCTATGGAGAGAGGCTGAACAGGCTGGGTCTGTTTTCCCTGGAACGTCAGAGGCTGAGGGGTGACCTTATAGAGGTTTATAAAATCATGAAGGGCATGGATAAGATATATAGACAAAGTCTGCACCCTGGAGTGGGGGAGTCCAGAACTAGAGGACATAGGTTTAGGGTGAGAGGAGAAAGATATAAAAGAGCCGGAAGGGTAACATTTTCACACAGAGGGTGGTGCATGTGTGGAATGGGCTGCTGGATGAAGTAGTGGAGTCTGGTACAATTGCAACATTTAAAAGGCATCCGGTGGGTATATGAATAGGAAGGGACATGGGCTGAGTGCCGGCAGGTGGGACTAGATTGGATTGGGATATCTGGTCGGCATGGACGGGTTGGACCAAAGCATCTGTTTCCATGTTGTACATCTCTATGACTCTATCACTGTATGATATGGAAAAGACTAAATGTAAAGTTTGGCAAATTACTCCACATTTTACTTCTGAGTGGATCAGATGTCAAACTGTACTCAGAAGCTAACATTGGTTCTTCCAGCCATTTGCTCTTGATTACTTCTCTTTTGATCTGTGACCTTGATTTCCTCAACAATGCAATTGCAGAGCTCTGAAATGCAGAGGGAACTGGGTGTCCTCATGCTTGAGTCATAGAAGGTTAGTATGCAGATGTAGCTAGAACAGAATGTTATCATTTATTGTGAGGGGAATTGAAAGATAAAGGAGGAAGTTATGCTTCAGTTATACAGGGCATTGGAGAGATTGCATCTGTGGTACTGTGCACAGTAGATTCATAAAGTCATACAGAACAGAAACAGGCCCTTCAGCCCAACCAGTCCGTGCCAAACATAATCCCAAACTGAACTTATCCCACCTGTCTGTGCCTGATCCATATCCCTCCAAACATTTCTTATTCATACATTGTTCCAAATGTCTTTTAAACATTGTAATTGTACTCACGTCCACCACTTTCTCAGGAAGTTCATTCCACACATGAACCACCCTCCGTGTAGGAAATTTGCCTCTTATGTGTTTTTTAAATGTCTCTCCTCTCACCTTAAAAATGTGCCCCCTTTTCTTGAAATTGCCCTTCCTAGGGAAAAGACAACTACCATTCTATCGCTCACTATTTTATAAGCTTCTATCAAGTCACCTCTCAACCTCCTACGTTCCAGTGAAAAAAGTCCTCACTTGTCCAGCCTTTCTTTATAACTCAAACCTTCCACACCCGGCAACATCCTGGAAATCTCTTCTGAGTCCTCTCCAGCTTGATAATATCTTTCCTATAACTAGGTGACCAGAATGGAATGAATCACTTATTTCAGGAAGTGTGCAAGCATCGGAGGCAGTTCAGATCAGGCTTACTAGTCTAATACCTGGAAAGGGAGGATTATGATATGAGGATAGGTAGATCAGCTAGACTTGTATCTGTTAGAGTTTAGAAGAATAAGGCATGATGTGATTGAAGTACAGCACCTATAGGGCCAGGCCTGTGCTGGTTAATCAAATATTCCAGAGGTCCCCATAATCAATGTAAAAATGCACACTAAGTAATAGAAACATAATGCAGGGGGTATATACATCTCTGTTCTACATTATTTACAGTATAAATCACATAAATAATAATGCAACTTTAAATAAAACTTACCGACAGAAAACTTTCTCAATTCTACCCACAACTTCATGGACCACATGGAGATCATGTATTTGAGGAGAAATTGACTTGAAGTTGAATCAACTGTTGATACTTCATGCTGTTCAATTGAACAAGTATATTTACATTGAGATAAATAAGTGTTTAAAAAAACTATAATAATTGGACAGAATAATACAGTAAACTTTGCGTTATTTGTTGTATATAATTTTTGCCACTTTATCAACAGTGCCAGTCCATAAGGTACTGGTGAAAACAAAGTTTGCTGTATGAGATTCTGAGGGGTATTGACAGGATAACTATTAAAGGATTTTTCCTTTTATCAGAAAGTTTAGAACTAGAGGTCATTGCTTAAAGATCAGGGGTTGCCCATTTAAAACAGATGGAGGAGAATTATTTTCCTCTCGTAGAGGCAAGAATCATTGAAATTCTCATCCTGGGAAGGCTGAAAGAAGCAGTGTCCTTGAATATGTTTAAGGCAAATGAGGATAAGATTTTTGTTCGACAAGGGGATGACAGGTGAATAGGGTAGGCAAAAATGCAGAGTTTAAGTTACAATATCAGATCAGCCATAATCTTATTGAATGGCAGGGCAGGCCTGAGAGGTGAATGGCTCACACCTACTCATAACTTGTATGTTGTTGTGCTTGTAACAGTCGAACATGCGAGATTGTGTCTTGACAAATGAGAAGAGCACTGACTGAAGACACATCCGCTTTTATGAGTTAGAAATAAGCTTGACATTGAAAAACAGTCAGTAACAGGTCCCTTCCAGTTTGTAGCTCACATATGCATAGACAGTGAGTGCTTCCCACCTAAACAGATCAGAGCCTGAGAAGGCCTTACAAAACCATGTCCAGGAGGGAGAATTGCTTTTTTTCTCTCTAGATCACTTTTGCAGTAATGTGGAAGTAGGCTGAAGTAATTGTGCCTATATTTTTGTAGAGTACATTGAATTTATTGAATTATGTACAAATTATTGGATGCATATTATCAGATTATAGGGAAATGTTGCCGCTATGACTAAAGTCTCTAGGCCCATTTAGTCACTTATGTTTCCTTCATCTGATGTAGTGTGTTTCAATAATGACATCAGTCAATCTTTCTCTCAGTTTTATGCTAAAGAGTGAAACAAATTGAGCATTTGCAAGGCATCATTCCCTTTATGAAGAGTGGTGAATGCAGAGCTATGCTTATTATTTGTCAGAACAATTGAATTCAGTGGTTTTGGATTCCAGCATCTGTACATCTTATGGCTCTTCTTAACCACCCTGAACATTTGATGCAAGCTTCAAAGAATTATGCACCTGAACCCTGAGGTCTCTCTGTTCTAAAACACTATATTACATAATGCATCAAATGAAAAACACTTTATATTTTCCATAAAATAAAACGTCTTCTTAATAAAGGGCACTTGCATTTTTATAATCTTTCTCATTACCTGAATACATGCCTAAGTATTACAACCAATTAAGCACTTTTGAAGCGTTGTCACTCTAAAAATGTGGGAATATTTGTAGACAAAGGAACAAATTTCTCCAGAAAAGATAATATTCAAGTTTGAAATTAATTAAATTAAAACATTGGGTGAAATTCTCCCAGCTGCTGAATGTGGGTAATTGCAACTCTGTCGGAAAATTTAGACTCTCAACATCAAGAAAGTCTGATTTTCCACCCAATGCAATGAATTTTAATGGTGAATCCAGGATCTTGCTCATGAGTGTATCACTGCCTCATTCTGAATTACAAGCTTACACAATCTCAGAGTCTCATCTTGCCTTTTAGTAACGACAGAAAAGCAGGTAATTTATTATGGTTATCAGCAGAGGTCAATTAAGGAGGTGGCAATGTTGCTGTATGGCACTGTGCTACATCAGTGTCACGCCTACAGTATATTTGCATTCACTTAGTCTCTATTCCAGCCTCACTTATATGTATTGGTATTATAAGTAATGCATTTTGGTAAAACACACATGGGCAGGACTTGTTCAATTAAAAGTAGGGTCTTGAGTAGTGTTTTAGAACAGAGAGACCTCAGGGTTCAGGTGCATAATTCTTTGAAGCTTGCATCAAATGTTCAGGGTGGTTAAGAAGAGCCATAAGATGTACAGATGCTGGAATCCAAAGTGGACAAGCAGGAGGCTAGAAGAACACAGCAAGCCAGGCAGCATCAGGGAGGTGGAGAAGTCAACGTCTCAGGTACAGGTACACAATCCTTTATCCAAAACCCTTGGGGCCAGCTGGTTTTTGGATTTTGGAATTTTTCAGATTTTGGAATAAATGACATTTTCATAATGAAATTTTTTAAATCTTACCAAGCAGCAGACACCCATGTAGGCAAAAGTGAGGACTGCAGATGCTGGAAACCAGAGTTTAGATCAGAGTGGTGCTGGAAAAGCACAGCAGGTCAGGCAGCATCCGAGGAGCACGAAAATTGACGTTTCAGGCAAAAGCCCTTCATCAGCCCTGATGTGACATGTGACTAGTATGAACGCTGAGACAGAATTGACGCCTGCCATTGCTGGGCCATGTCACCATGTCATGTCTGAGTGACGTTGGTAATGTGGGTATGGAGTTGGGTTAACTGTTTGCACACCAACAACCTTGTTATGGAGAAAAAAAACGTCATGAGAAAATCTTTGAATTTTGGAACTTTTCAGATTTCAGAATTTTGGATAAAAGATGGCCTACCTGTATAACCGTTCTTCACCAGAAACATTAACTTCTCCACCTCTTTGTGCTGCTTGGTTTGCTGTGTTCTTCCAGCCTCTTGCTTGTCTGCTTAGGATGGTTAAGAAGGCATTTAGCACACTTGCCTTCATTGCTTAGACCTTTCAGTGTAGGAGTTGAGACAGCATTTTGAGATAGTACAGGCCATTAGTGAGGCCTTTTCTGGAGTACTGTATCCAGTTCTGTTATAGGAAGGATATTGTTAAGCTGGAGAGGATGCAGAAGAGATTTAGCAGAATGTTGCTGGGAATGGAGGGTTTGAGTTATAAAGAGTGTTTGGATAAGCTGGAACTTTTTTTTCATTGGAGCATAGGAGGTTAAGCGTAGGTGGCTTTTTTTTAGATTAGCTTCCCTATAGCAGAAGTTTACAGACTTCTAGAGGTTTATAAAACCATGAGGAGTATAGATAAGGTGAATGGCAGGTATCTTTTCCCTAGGATGGGCGATTTCAAGACGAGGGGGTATATTTTTAAAGTGAGAGGAGAAAGATTTTAAGAAGATATGAGGGACTTCTCTTACATAGAGAGTAGATCATGTATGAAAATAACTTCCAGATGAAGTGTTGGATGCAGGTACAGTTACTACATTTAAAAGACATTTGGATAAGTACATGTATAAGAAATGTTTGGAGGGATATGGACAAATGCAGGCAGGTGGGACTAATTTACTTTGAGATTATGTTCAGTATGGACTGGTTGGACCAAATGGTCTGTTTCCTTGCTGTATGACTCTGTGACTCTATATAGTTTGCAGTCCTCCTACACAACAGAGACAATCAATTTCTGACATGAAAGTCAGTGTGGGTAACAGTAGCTTAAACTCACTGGTTATTCCTCCTGCCCTCCACTACGATCAGCTTTCGCAATCTCTGCATGGGCAACTACCACTTGCATTGTCCATCTACAGAGGTTAGCATCAGACATGCACCAGCCTCACCACATAGTTTCCCACAGAATACAGTAATCCACTTCAATACTCAATACTTTTCACGCAGGAAAAGGCACTCTTCTCATGGGTTGGATCAGGAACAAAGCTCTTAGCTTTCATTCTCAGCACCCACCTACTCATGTTTCCTCAGCCCTACCTTGCCGTTGTGTGTATCATTGCCTCATTCACAATTACAAGGTTACAGAATCTCAGAGTCTTGCCTTGCCTTTTAGTAACAAGAGAAAAGTAGGTAATTTATTGTGGTTATCAGCAGAGGTCAATTAAGGAGGTGGCAATGTGCTACATCAGTGCCACACCTACAGCATGTGCCAGCAGCTTATGTGGCAAAAACACTAAATGTACTTCAACTAAATGGCCATGTCTTAAAGGCTAAGGAGAGTAGTCTTCTTCGTCATAGGGATAGGAGGTGATGATGTTCTGAAAGGCTGCTGTCTTCAGGGCAGAGACTGTATGGATGTCACTGGTATCTTCAGGTGAAAAGATAAATGAATTATTCCATAGGGGCAGAAATTTGGACCCGTTAAGGACACATTCACAGTGGTGGTAATGGGAGAGATAAATGTTGGGCACCCCCACAGTCAATTTGTCTTTGCTCTGTCCACCTTTGTGTGGACTGTTTTTTTCTGGAATGAGATAATGGAGGAATTGAGTGCAGTGGATGTTGCTGGTTTAGTGGTTTGTATAGGCGCAGGTGGGTGAGAGTTGGTGATGTGTCTTGAGTGAGTGAGTAGGCTACGCAGATTGCATGCGGGGTTGGTAGTCTGGATAATTTGGGGGGTTGAAAGTGATTGATTGAAGATGAGTATTTGTGAGAAAGGTGGACCACCAGCATTGGTGGGACGTGGGTGCAGTGGCAGCTTTATAATGAATGTGAGGTAACAGAGAAAATGGCTTCCTATGCACTTACTCTGCAGAGCATAGGAGGCTCCTGCACTGCTGGGCATTCCTCCAGACCATGGGCACTGTACTGCACCAGGTGACTACTTCAGATCAGACCTTCAGCAAATTGAGGTGACAACTTGCCTTTGTTAGTCATCCCCAGGACAATCCATCCCACAATGAGGGCTTGGTTACATGGTGTTATGACAACAACCTTTCTCTCAATGTCGGCAAAACTGAGCATTGACTTCAGAAAAAAAGGAGGAGAACACATCCTCAACTACATCAGTGGATCTGAGATTGAGAAAGTGCAGAGCTTCAAACTCCTCGGGGTGATGAAAACCGACAACCTGTCCCAGACGTCCTGTGTAGATGCAATGCCAAGAAGGTACAACACACACCTCTTCTTCTTCAGGAGGCTCATGAAATCTGGCATATCCGTAAGGACCCTCACCAACTTTACAGATGCACCACAGAAAGCATACTGTCTGGTTGCATAATGACCTCTTATGGCAACCGCTGTACCCAGGACTGTAAGAAACTACACAAGGTGGTGTGCACAGCCCAGACCATCATGGAAGCCAACCTTCCATCCATGGATGCCATTTACATAGCTTGCTGTTGAAGAAAGGCTGTCAACATTATCAAAGAACCATTGCACCCGGTGATAATCTCCCACAACCTCTTCCATCATGCAGAAGATACAGAAGCCTGAACATATGTGACAGCAGGTTCAGGAACAAGGTTTTTCTGGTCGTTATTAGACTAATGAATGGACCCTTTAGCTTCAAATAATGCTGATCTTGCCAATGTTGATCTCACTTCGCACAAGCCCAGTATAATGTAACCTGTATGCCTCTATTTTTTTTTTGATTTGTACATTCTAGTTTACTATGATCTGCTTGTACTGCTCGTAAACAAAGCTTTTCACTGCATTCCGGTGCACGCAAAAATTAATTAATCAATTAATAAATCAAATCAAGTGAGGAGTTATTCCTGGCTGATAGTGATTGGCTCGGTGCACAGCTTTGTTTCAAAGTGATGCAGAAGGTCTTGGCAATGGCGCATACTTCCACAGCTGGCAAGTGCAAGATAGTGACAGAGTGGCACCATTGTGGCAAAGTGCATACACAATTAGGTGTACAATGGAGAATTGTGTGAGTTAACTCACTAGAGCTCATAAAAAGAAACATCAGACAATATTGTACAAAATTGGCACTTAGTGATTTTTGGTAAAATTCAGCCCAATGTGTCTATAATTTGTGTACAAATTATTTATTATGCAAATCTAAATAGAGTTTTATTGTAAGGTCCTGTCAAAGAACATAATTTAACTGTACAGGTAATGTGCTTTTCCAACTTTCATAGCTTACTCTGAAATAAGTGTGTATCATTTAGTTTATAAAAACAGATGTCAGAGAGCTTTTTTTCCATTATCACTAATTGTTTGTTCTGATCAATTGTTCTTATGTACATTGAATGTTGTAAAAGCAAATTCCTCAGATAAACAGGAAGAATATTTTCAGCATCTATTATTTGTTATATACACACAATACCAGTAGCATTCATATGGCAACATTTTAAAAAAGAAAAACTTTTTTTGTTTCAGATACAGTTTGTTTCTTAAAGGCAGTGAAATGTGAATGTGATAAGATTTTAAATTTAAAACAGGACAATTAATGAATATGTTCCACTGCCCTTCCACCCATGTATTCATATTTAACTTGTAATATTTTCCTCAGTTCTCTTTCTGTGAATCCTGAATGATAAACTGACATCTATGTGTCATTCCCATGAGAAGAAATTAGTCTGTCCTTTGATCTCAGAGACATGATCCAATAGAAACTCACCAAACAGTTGCTGGTGTAACTCCATTAATCAGAAAGAATGGGAAAGGTCAGGCAATTGCAGCTTCTTCCACTCTGGGGAAAAATTAATTTAAATGACTTTGTGCATGTAACAAGGCTACATTATGTGTGTTCTCACTAATTATTGTTTTCCCACATTCTAATGCTGATATAGATTAGGTGCCTCTGTGGTGGTCCCTGGAACTAAATTCTAATTTATTAGTATATAGTGACTCTGTCCCAAGAAACACATTTGTTGCAGCACTCTGACCGATATTGCTGTACAATTTTAAGCTGCATAATTGTAATGAATTCAGCAAATTAATTTCATTAGTCTGCCCACATACCATTAATTCCTATGCTGCTATCATTGCAATGAATTTCACCAGTACTACAGCATCTATTGCTTGGTCAAAAGCAATAAAATAGGAAAAGGAGGCAGATAGATGCACCATATATAATAGCTTGTTATACTTTAATACTGTCACCTTGTCCATGTATTGTACTTGAATGAAA